>NC_053491.1:141251482-141551482 GCF_905171775.1 Rana temporaria | reverse complement strand
AATCTTTTTCCTTTACAGGATTTGTGGACCTACTTTTCGCTAGTGATGTATAAGGGGATAGCGTTCATGAGCAGTATAAGTAGACCTGGCAGATATCAATCAGGTGGCTGCTTTAATTTCGTCATAGCTTAAAGGGCACATCAGCATTCTCTGTTGGTATTAAAGGTAAAATTTTCACAGGAGCATTTTTTATATGCTGTGATATGTTTCTAATGCAGTATTTTTACTTCCTTTGGAAGATGCATTGCTGAAAAGCAGAACAAAATGCAGCAAGCATTATTTTATTAAAAAAATAAATAAAAAAAAACACATAATGGAGGCCAATATCTATAGCTACTTTTCTGTGTGTAGTCTCTCCTTCTGCTTGCACAATGTATTTTTTCCTTTTTTATTTTGGCATATGGATTACAGTGTTCAAGCCACCAAAATGTATAGATCTGAATACACAAAGGCTGTGTACTTGTGGCCGGATTATTTTCATTCTGCAGTACGATTATGAAGTGGTTTCATCCCCAAACTAATTAACTGCAGTTTGATAACGAACAGTGCATGTAGGGCAGATGGTGTATTTTTCTGGATCTCTGATTACACTCTCAAATGTTCTATCTTTTGTATTTCACTAAGAAATGAATATGAGTTTTAAAATGTTATAATTGCAGTAGACTTTTCTTTTTTATTCACATTTTTTCTGGAGCAATAACATTTGAAGCAAATCATTTATTTACACATTATACATGTTGTTTAGACATATACTATGTTGAGATAGTTATCTAAAATCGATAGCTTACCTACACCAGTTTTAGGGCACACTTCTGGTCAAGTACAGTTGTGATGTACATTTACTGAAAGTGCTGAACCTATAATTAAGTTTTGCTGTTCTCAAAGCTATATTTCTTAATTTAACTTGGGCCATGGTCTAGTATGGCAGGGCAGCCCACAGCTACCAGAAGTTTCCAGACTTTGGCCTTGCCTGCTAGAGTAATCAAGCTAGGTGTTTTGTTGCTGTTCCTGCAAAGTTTGTCCATTTTAGTTGGTGGAAAAATGCCAAGTGTAATGTGTTCTGTCTCAAGGACATTCAGCTAAACCTACTGATCCCATAAACTTCAGATACCATATTTCTTTGATCTCAGTTTATTAGAACAAGCTAGGTAAACTACAAAATAACAGAAATAGACCTCAATACACTATTGCATACAATACATAGTAGAAACAACGATATACAATAAATACAAGATGAGATAGTAAAAACATACTTTTTACGTTCTCTAATTGATAATGGCGATAGCTTGAGCAAGACATGTCCTGCACCCTGCAGTGTCGTCTCAAAGCATGATGGCTGTTTGCTTCCTGTGAAGATTCTACCCAGAATTCTCTGCTTACTAACAACTTCTTGGACATACAGTAATTTGGATAAACAGAACGGAAGCAATAGGACAAAAGAACACTAGATGGAGCCTGCACTTCACATATGATTGTCTTATGTAAATTACAAATCTTAAATGTTATTTTCACAACTTAGATATAGATAATAAGAATATAAGTCTGGTGGACAGAACATAATGCACTCTGGCTATATTCACCTAGAACTGAACTGCTAGCAGTGTAGAGTGACATTTTACCATGCTCTTCCTGTCTAGCAGACTCTCTTTCCCCAGCCTAGGGTTCCTTGTAGTCCAGCTTACAATAGTCCCATGACAATGAAAATAAATGCCCTACGATGCTCAGTGTGTTTGAGTCCATGCCTAGAGGCTTAAAGTGATTGTAAAGTCTCGCTTTTTTTCCTATAAAAATATCAAACATATTAGGCCTCGTACACACGACCGGACATGTCCGGTCGGAGATTTCTGTCTGATGGTTGTACACACCATCAGACAGAAATGAGAGACAATCCGCGCGGACAGACAGCGCGGTGACGCTGAAAGGTCAATGCTTCCACGCATGCGTCGAAGTCATTCGACGCATGCGAGGGATAGTGGCCGGTTGGACATGTACGGTGAGTCTGTACAGACGACCGAACATGTCCGACGGACAGGATTCCAGCGGGCATGTTTCTTAGCATGCTAAGAAACATTTGTACGCTCGAAAACGGTCGGGTGGACAAATGTCGGCTGGAAACCTGTCCGCTTGGCTGTACAGACGACCGAACATGTCTGCTAAAACTGGTCCGCGGACCAGTTTCAGCAGACATGTTCGGTCGTGTGTACGGGGCCTTATACTTACCTGCTTTGTTGCAGTGGATTTGCACAGAGCAGCCCGGACCCTCCTCTCCTCAGGTCCCTCTTCTGTGATCCTGGCCCCTCCCTCCTGTTCAGTGCCCTCACAGCAAGCAGCTTGCTATGGGGGCACCCAGGCGGAGTCGCAGCTCCCTGTGTCCATTCAGACATGGAGCCCGGCCCCACCCCCTCTCTCTCCTGATTTACTAGCTGACTTTGACAGCAGCGGAAGCCAATGGGTGCGTGTCTCAGCCAATCAGGAAGGAGAATTTGAGAGGGCTGAGACACTCATGGACAGAGAGGGACCTCAGGTAAATGTTAGGGGGGCTGCTGCACAAAGAAGGCTTTTTATCTTGATGCATAGAATGCTTTAGATTAACCACTTCCCTCCCACCATATAGCAGAATGACGGCCAGAAATTGGCTAATGACTGAACGTCATATGACGTCCAGCAGGATAAGCCACGATTGGGCGCCCACGGGGGCGCTCTGAATGGCGATCATTGGTGTGTGTGTGTCAGTCTGACACTCCGCATCACCGATCTAGGTAAAGAACCTCTGACATAGGCTCTTTACCATGTTATCAGCTGTGTCCAATCACAGCTCATCACAGTATAAACAGGAAGAGCTGTTTATCAGCTTTCTTCTCCACTCACACTGACAGACGCGAGTAGAGGAGATGCGGTTGGCTGCTCTCCTGACAAGAGAGGTCTGCGCTGATTAACAGTGCAATCCCCCCCCCCCCCCCCGAGGATGCCCACCCATGACCACCAGGAATGCAAATCAGTGGCAATTAGAGGTGCCAGTCCGTGCCCATCAGTAATGACAGCCAGTACCTCCTCACCAGTGCTGCCTATCAGTGCCCATTACTGCTGCATTAGTGGTTAAATACCTTCTGCCTTTACAATCCCTTTAACCACTTATCTACCGCCCGCCGTCAAATGACGCCGGGAGGCAGACCCCATTGTTCTGGGTAGACGTCATATGACGTTGCGCCCTTTTAAGCCACTAAGGGGCGCGTGCGCCGCGTCACTGGGGACCCGATGCGCGTGCCCGGTAACTGAGCAGGACTGTGGATCGGTGTGTGTAAACACACCGATCCACGTCCTGTCAGGGAGAGGGGACCGATGGTGTGTCCCTTGTACATAGGGACAACCATCAATCACCTCCCCCAGTCACTCCCCTACCCCTACAGTAAGAATCACTCATTAGGGAATACATTAACCCCTTCCTCGCCTCCTAGTGTTAACCCCTTTCCTGCCAGTCACATTTATACAGTAATCAATGCATTTTTATAGCAGGAAACGCTGTATAAATTTTTGGTCCCAAAAATTGGTCAAAAGTGTCCGATGTGTCCGACGCAATATCGCAGTCACGATAAAAATCTATGATCAACTACATTACTAGTAAAAAAATAAATAAAAATAAAAATTATATAAATCTATCCCCTATTTTGTAGACCCTATAACTTTTGCGCAAACCAATCAATAAACGCTTATTGCAATTATTATTTTTTTACCAAAAATATGTAAAAGAATACGTATCGGCCTAAACTGAGAAATTTGAATAAAAAAATAATTGGATATTTATTATAGCAAAAAGTAAAAAATATTGTGTTTTTTTTTAAACTTGTCCTTCTTCTTTTGTTTATAGCGCAATAAATAAAAACCGCAGAGGTGATCAAATACCACCAATAGAAAGCTCTATTTGTGGGGAAAAAATTATAAAAATGTCATTTGGGTACAGTGTTGCAAATTATCATTCAAAGTGTGACAGCACTGAAAAATGGCTTGGGCAGAAAGGGGGTTAAAGTGCCCAGTAGGCAAGTGGTTAAAGTGTTTGAAATCCAAGATCATTTTTTTTTTTAGTATGTTTGGCACCTATCTCACTGTATACAACTGAAGCATGAGAACCTTACAAGGTTGCTGCTAGTGGAGTCAATGGCCTAGCAATAGGCTGTTACTGTCAGGATCTGTGGGTAAGAAAGTTTGCAACAGACAGAAAAAGTAAAAAAACAATTTGCTTAAAGCGGTCCTCCACCCTAAAGTGGAGTCCCGCTGATCGGAACCCTCCCCCCCTCCGGTGTCACATTTGACACCTTTCAGGGGGGAGGGGGGTGCAGACACCTGTCTAAAGACAGGTATTTGCACCCACTTCCGGACACACGCTACGGGCGAAAGACGGGCATTCCGTCACATCCCGTCTGTCGCCCGTTGTGTGCTGGGAACACTCGGCTCCCAGCACACAGCGTGTGAGCCAATCGGCGGGCCCAGCGCGACTCGCGCATGCGCCGTAGGGAACCGGGCAGTGAAGCCGCATCGCTTCACTTCCTGGTTCCCTCAGCGTGGATGGCGGGGGGAGCAGCAGAGTGACGAGCGATCGCTCGTGCTCTGCTGCGATCGGCGCTGGACTCCAGGACAGGTAAGTGTCCTAATATTAAAAGTCAGCAGCTGCAGTATTTGTAGCTGCTGGCTTTTAATATTTTGTTCCCATGGCACATCCGCTTTAAGAAAACTGTATAGTAAGGTATGATGCTGAACTAAAAAAGCAGATTTTTTTTTTCAAATTCTGTTTATTGAATTCACAATATAGGTACTAAAATACACCCATGCAGGAGTCAACACATTTGCAGATGGGCTGTAGACAGTTCCAACAGAAAAAAAAAAAAAAACTGCGTCTCTTGTGTCTGTGTCTCACACAAACTGCATAAAAGCAGTATGAACTGATGACAGTGCTCTTCAGGTATAGGCCAGTTTGTTTCATATGAATCTTCCCCTACATCCCAATCTGCATGAAGAATAAAAGAACACTTTAAGCAAGAGGAAGCATTCTACAATCGACCTGTGGAGTCACCCTGAAGCCGCTTGGACCACACCTTGGTGAACATTTTAAGGCAGCCCATGTGACAATTCGTATCTTTATGCAGGGGTAGGACTGTGTTAATCAGCTGTTGTCAAAACATAATTGTTGGAGGAGTGTTTTTTTTTTTTTTCTAATTGAGGTTAATGGCCTTTCTAGCGTAAAACAGGAGGCGCCCCAGCAGTGTCCACTTCACTATTGTGAAGTTTTAATGTAAAGTCGACAAGTAGTGGAGCTGATTATACACAGGCATTAATGGCAACAATTGCATTCTTTAAGAGCCTTCAATTGGAGCCTGTGAGGACGCAGTGCAAACACACACTTACCATTGCTCTTATGCCGCGTACACACGACCGTTTTTCGTGACGAGAAAAATGCAATTTTTTTAATTGGTCATTAAAAACGATCGTGTGTAGGCTCCAGAGCATTTTTCTCGAAGTGAAAAACGGCCATTAAAAATTTAGAACATGCTCTAATTTTTCTTGTAGTTTTTCACATCGTGAAAAACGGTTGTGTGTAGGCTCAGAAGCAAATTATGAGGCGGGAGCACTCGTTCTGGTAAAACTAGCGTTTGTAATGGAGATAGCACATTCGTCACACTGTAACAGACTGAAAAGCGCGAAACGTCTCTCACCAAACTTTTACTAACGCAAAAGCAGCCCAAAGGTTGGCGCCATCCGAATAGAACTTCCCCTTTATAGTGTCGTTGTATGTCACCACGCTTTGCTCAAGCATTTTTTTTTCACGATCGTGTGTATGCAAGGCAGGCTTGACAAGAATCACGTAGAGAAAAACTTTGTTTTTTCCATGACATTAAAAACGGTTGTGTGTACGCGGCATTAGACTATCTCTCTGCTGAGGTAAGAATTTCTTTCTTCTTTCCTTTTGGGATTTTCTGCAAGACTTCTAGCAAGTTAGTTTTCTAGCTGCAACATTTGCACTACTGCACCTCAGATTGGCACTCATCGACTGAGCCTTGGGGAATACACCCACCCTGGATGAAGATGTGGGGCCAACCTGTAATGTTGCTTTAAGCACTGAATCCTGAATTGAGCACTCACCTTTGCATGTAGTACAGCGTGCGAAGAAGCTGCAGGGTGCTATACGGGTTCAGGGCAAGACAGCAAGTGGTAAGGTAAGAACAAGTGACTCACTGGATACGCTGGGCCTCTGCCTGCAGGTAACTTCAAATGTAAGGCGCACACCCCTTCTGCTCTGCACTTTAGTTTGAGAGATCCCCTTTTAAATTTTAATCTCTTACACATATAGCAGATCTAGGTGCATGGGAGATGGGCCTGTTGGCTATGCTAGCACTTGTCTGGCTAACCTTTCTGAGGGGATTTGTAACTCCCCTTCAGGGACTCTGACTTTGCTAGCCCAGACCTTACCCCCATACTGAGTCTTTTTCAGCTTTTGGTGACTGCCCTTTTGAGGGCAATTCCCCCCCCCCCCCCCTCAGGCCAATGACCATCGAGCCCCCTCTGCTCTACCCAGGTTCTCCCCATGATATTCTGGTACTTGATTTTATGCTTGCTAATGAGGAAAAAGAGAATGAGTCTTTGTCCAGAGTACTCAGAACAGGATGAAAACCTATTTGGTGATATTTCTCCCCAAATCAAGGATACTAATTCTGTCCTTGTGGGCGCAATATGCACTGACGCCGCAGACGCCCCAGTGTGAAAGGGGCTTTAGAGCAGTGGTCTTGCTGTTTGTCTAATATTTTTCCTGAACTATTTTCTTCAGGAAATCACAAAGCCATAAAGAAGACACATTAGTATGTTGTCTCTGAGTGCTATGCTTTGGATAATACTGAAGCCTTTGGAATATTGGCACTCTAGAAGCAGGTATATTATTTCAGTATACCCGATCTCTGTTTTTTTTTTTTTTGTATGAAATCACCTCAGGAAATGACATCTTAGTATGGTACCTTCTAAAGCTGCAGCAACAATCCTTTAGATGTAATACTTTTTTTCTCCCATAATTAATATACCTGGTCTATAATCTTTTTTTCCTGTGAACAATGGCCTCGGGAACTACTCAGAAATTACCTCATCTTCGTATACTACCTTCATCTACTGCACCTTACCTTATGCCAAGTAGAACATTCTGTGTTGACCTTGTTTAAAAGGTTACTAGTCTGGGTTCTCTGAATCACCCCAACCATCCAAAATGTTCCCTGTTCACGCTTTTGCAGCCTGTGTTGTATAGTGACTAGCCTTACCCTGAGCGGTTGACCCCCCAAATGTTATACCCAGCAACTTCCTATTGAGGAGGGGTTTTAAAAAATGTTGACTGTCCCTGTCATGGACTCTGCCATTTACTGCCTTAAAAAAGCCTTGAGGGCTCCTGTTGAGGATGTTCCATTGTTCAAAAATCAAACGGGCAAGAGATTATAAGCCCATAAGGCTGTGTGCACCCTGGTGGGCCCTGCTATGTAGCCTGCTATGCAGACTCTAGCTATGATTATAGACCCCTGGTTCATACTGAATGCAAATGGGAAGAGCATTTGAAGCTCTTCCCATTGGCTCTACAATATTGTGTCCATGGACTGGCAGATACCCTTCGCCAGATTTACAAGATGGGTCTCCTTTTTGGTCTATATGGGACAAATGCTTTGGCTTAAAGTCTGTGGAGCTTCTTTTCCAACATGCTTCTGAAGTGTTTACCTTTGGATAATGCCTGTTAGTCTAATCCTTAGACACCTAAATCAGGGAACTCACATGGGGCGAAAGGCTTATTTTTGTCAGAAAAAATGTGAATTCTGCAGCGGGGAAAACCCCCCTGATTCTTGATGAAGAGTTTATTGCTTCCCTTTAAAGCCAAACATTGAGAGTAAGCCCTCTTCACAATGAAAGGGCATCCCCACTATGCCAGTTGGGGATATGTCTGCTAGCCTTTCCACCTGTCTGGTCCCAGAAAGTTTCTAAGACTTCTCAACCGTATCCTTCCAGTGCAAATGTTCCAAATAGAATCTGCCCAGTTAGTGATTGCCTTCCTTCATTCTAGAGATGTTCTGGCCTTTTGTGAGCATCAAGGATGCTTACCTGCACATTCCTATCTTTCAAGCTCATCAATGCTATATGTAGTCATTTTTCAGTGGGCCTTCCCTTTTGGACTGGCTTCTGCATCTCAGATTTTGACCAAGGTGCTGGCCCCTGTTCTCTCAGTGTTCCCATCATGGGTTACCTAGACGACCTCCTGTTGAGGAAAAAGTTGGTGGGGTTTCTGTCAGCCAATGTCCATGAGACAGGGCAAACTCATTAGTCCTTCTGATAGATCCTGAATCTCAAGAAGTCAGCGCTGGATCTGATTTAGTGTTCAGACTATATGGACCTGATTTTATTTTATTTTTATGTACAGCTTTGTTCAGGTTTTTTTCCCCAGGATAAACTCCAGTGTGTATACTCTCAGGTTCACACGCTGCAGTCCAGGAGCCACCGTACTTATCCTTTTTGCATTAAGGTCCGGGGTCTAATAGTGTTCTTCTTCGAGGCAGTTCACATACAGTTTTACTCCAGACCATTTAAACTCCAACATTCAAGTATTGTGGAACAGACGGACACATTTACCTGTCCAGCAGTACCTGGTTTGCTATGGCATGGTGGATTTGCACCATGAAATCATTAAAGTAATTTCTCTTGATTAGCTGGAAGGTGCTTTTGATGAATGCCAACCTTTTAGGCTGGAGAGGAGTTCTGGGGGCCTTTCTGGTCCAGGTGACTTGGTGATCAGAGAAATATATTCTGGCACTTACAGCTAATCAGTTTTGCCTTTAACACTGGATCTCTCAGTTACAAGGCTGCCCAACCAGGGTTCAGGCAGCGGTGGCCTACATCAATCATCCAAGAAGCACCAGAAATCATGCAGCTCAGAGGGAAAAATCCCAGGCATGGAAAATTGACAGGCAAACTTACTCAGTCAATATCTGGACCCTGGAGAATGGGCTATTCACCTGGAGGTGTTGCAAGCTCTCTCTCACAAATAGGGGATGCCTCTAGGTTTCCAGGTCCATTACAAACTGGAACTGCTTTAGCCTTCCAATGCTACTTACTGCTATGGCCAGCTATAGATGGGGCGGTGGACATGTTTATGTTTAACCTGTGGTGCTTGTATTGGTCCAGCAGCACACCAACACCTGTGCCTCCATTGTGGGGACACTCATTGTTTAGTGTTAGGACCACAGATTACAGGGTGCCTTGGCGCGGCTCGGTCTCTCACGCATGCGTTTGCAAATGCGTGCGGACAAAACCCCTGTTTTTAATGCATACTGTTAGATAGGTTAATTGGTTGTTCTGCGAGCTGGTCGGTAAGTAGGCTTGGTTTTTCTCTGGGCATTCCCCAGGTTTTGTTGTTATCCATTACAAACTGGACAGATTTGTCACCAGGTCCATGGACCCTCTGGTTTTCACAGTGGACACTTTGGTGACACATTGAGATCAGTTCAATCTGATCTATTGTATGCCTTTTATTCTTCCCTCTGAGTAGTTTGGCTTTCTTGTGATTCTCATTGAACTGAACTGGCTCAGAAGGATGTGGTTCTCTGTTGTGATAAAACTCCTGGTTAACTCTCCATGGGTCCTCTTAAATTATCTGGACTTTCTGTTTTATAGGCAATTTTACCATCCTGCTTCTTGGTCGCTGGTTAAATGGCATGGCATAAGGTCATAACATATGCTCTTGAAGGCAAGGAAGTCGACTTCCTGCAAGCTCTACCATTGCACTTGGAGGACATAGTTTGGCTAGTAATGGCAAAGAAATTCCATTCCAGGAAGTACTCCATGGGAGGAATCCTGTCCTTTTTCCAGCCCAAGCTGAATCAGCGCTTGGCCTTAAGTACCATCAAGGGTCATATCTGGACTTTGGCAGATTTCTTCCAGAGGCATCTGCTCTCTCGCTCTTTTGTAAAGATATTTGTACAGGGTGTTGCACATTATATGCCTCCTGAAGGTTGCCTTCTTTGTTGCTATTACTTCTGCAGGGAAACTTTTTTTGGTGGCGTTGTCATGTAAGCATCCCTTTCTTATTTTGCAGAAGTACAATACCACTTTTCTTTTGACTTTACCAGAACATTGTTCTACCTTCCCATCTGTCTGGCTCCTAAACATCCTAAAGAGGTTCCTCTTCATTGCTTAAAGGCTGTGCATGTTGTTCAAGTTTGCTTCTCTACTACAGCTTTCTTCCATCAGTGCGACTGTGTATGTGATTCCTTGAGGCTTTTCGCTTCTCTTTTGCAAAGTGGATTCAACAGCTCATCTTTCAAGAGGTCTAAAACCCTTTGGGTTGACGTCCCTCTTTTTCAGTCAAAGCATGTTTTACAAGAGCGTCAGAGCTTCTTGAGCCTTTTGGCATCAGGCTTCAGTTTCTCAACTCTGTAAGTCATTGGTGCTCAACCTGTGGCCCTCTTGCTGTTGCAGAACTACAAGCCCCATGAGGCATTGAAAGGCGATGACGGATACAAGCTTGGCTCCCAAAGGCAGAGGCATGATGGGAATTGGTAGTTCCAGGACAGCTGGAGGGCCACAGATTGAGAATCATGCTGTAAGTGGGCATCCAGGCCACCTGAGATGCTAGCTTGTCTCCAGATGCTTCAGGCAGCCCTTTTTTTGTTTCTAGTTGTTCTTCTCTTGGGCATGTTTGCCCTTCATTTGCTGTTTGTTGCCAATTTATTATCACTGTCACCTATGTAAAATATACAATAATATATATTGTATATGACGCCACAGAATGGGGTTTATTGCTGTCTCTGCTCGGAGTGGAACCCCACTTCCCAGAAACCAATGCATGACCATGTCTGTGCCAATGTATCTTTTATCTAATACCCGAGTGGGATACATACTCAATACTCAGGTGCGTGGATGGGTCCCTGACAATGGGACTTCCTGGAAGTGTGTTATCCCTATTTATATGTATTTCTATTCATGATTTTATTACAATAAGTATAGCAATCACCTGATATGTTTGAACTGGAAATTGTAAAAAAAATGTGTGTCCCTGTACTCGGCTTTGTGTCTACAAATGTGGCCTTTGGGACCTTTTAATTTGGTCACCTGTCTGTGTGAAACCATTTAACATCAATAATGATATGACTACAACCTTTTTTTATATTGATCCGCAAAATTCAATCTCCTACTTAGGAGGAACTGATGGAACACTAAGGGGGGAAGGGGCAGAGTGGATCCACTAAACAGTTGCTCTGGAGTGTTTCAAAGCTTCTGACCCTAATGTATTGATTTAAAAACAATAAGCAGACATAAACATGTAATACATTTTGAAATCTGATTGCCATGGAGGACCTTCAGATGTTTGTATAACATATTTGGTATGTCTTTGACAGGTGGATTTTAAAAATTGGAAGGGAATCATTTATTTACACATCATTATTTTTTATAATCAAATTTTTATCAAACTTTTCTACAATAGAGACAATTGACAGATATCATCATACGGTACATTATCATACAATATCTGTTCAAACAAACTGCCAGACAAGTTCTGGAAGCAGAGACAACAGAGTAAAAGGAAGCCAGGTGTGGTAGGTTAAAATACAAAGTTGCCTATAAACTTTCACAATGACTTCTTGGTCTTTGACAGTACATTAAAGCTGATGATTGCAGAACAAGGTTTAAAAATAGAACATTGAAAAGTACCAAAACAAAAAAAGATACATTAAAATACAAACTATAAACAAGAGGTTCCTCATGCTAACAACCAAGGAGATCTTAAAATATTTATGGATATATGTTATACAGGTGTAACCTATGTCCGTTCTATGTCCTTTTCCGCTACGAAAGCACATTAGGGTTTCTGGGGATGCTTACACCCCCCCCCCCCCAAGTCTGAAACATAAGTATCTGCTAGTGTGTCCATCCTGTCTATACATCTCCAAACGTTTTCCTTGTGTCTTTAGTAGTGTGAACCCATTATTCTACCTCCCTGGACTGGAAGGAAGAGATATCAAATTTTGACAGCTGGACATATAGTTTGTTTCCAAAATCATGGAATCAGACTTTTAAATGTGTTAAGTAAGTATGGGGTCACACTGTTCTAATTTCTTTATCGTACACCACGGGACACAGAGCCTTAAATCATTACATAATGGGTTGTATGGTCACCAGAGGTGATTGGACACTGGCACAACCAATCAAAGACAGTTCCCCTCCATATAACCCCTCCCATCAGGGAAGTACCGTAGTTTTTTCACCAGTGTCTAAGTTGTTGGACGCGAGTAAGATATGCTGAAGAAAGCTCTGCCTAAGAGAGCCTATGAGGGTAGAGAGCTACACTGTGGGTCCATCCAAGACTCTTAATTTTATTACGCCAAAACTGGATGGTATCCGACGATGTATCACCTGTAATGTCTCTCTTTGGAGGACTGGGCTCTGGGGACCAGCACTTTTGCTCTATGCGCTAAAAGTCCTGGGAGAGTCTTTTACAAGGCCCAGGGAAGAGTTCTCCTTTAAGTAGGAACCTATACCCCTGAAGGTTGGCAGGCAGACCCCGCCGTGATGGGGGGAGATTGGTATCTGCCTGGCAGAAAACCTGCAGCGGGGACAAGGTGAGTTAGGAAAAGGTCATAAGTTTTAAACTTAAGGACCTTTCCTATTTAGATTGGGGTATCCTCCTGTTGTGTTGGATCTCCTTGCAGAAAGATCTGAGGAGGATGAGGCCCCATCAGGGGATGAGGACTCGGAGGGATCCGAGCTATCGGAGGAGCCTTTTTCTGCCTTGCAGGTTCTAAAATTACAGGTTCAATATTACACTGAAGCAGTGTGCTCCACATTCAGATTACCCTCTAAGGAGTTAACTGAATCGCCTGACTCCTCTCTGGGCTTGTTAAAATACCCATAGGCTGCCTGTGCCTTTCCGATTCATCCTTTATTGGAGAATCTGATCTATGCAGACTGGAAAAACCCAGAGAAGCGTTTTGCTCCTCCTAGGAAGTTTGAAGTGCTTTATCCCATAAAGAAGAAGTTTACCAAGAAGTGGAGTCTGCCTGCTGTGGATGCAGCGATTTCCTGTGTAAACAAAAGCCTAACTTGTCCGGTGGACAATGCCCAGGTATTTAAAGATCCTTCTGAAAAAAGGTTGGAATCTTTACTATAATCATCCTTCCTCCTGGCAGGCGCAGTAACCCAATCTGCTGTAGCAGCAGTGGATATGTGTCAGGTCTTGAAGGACCAGGTGAAACGGGATGAAATATCTGACTTCAGAACAGATCGAATTTTGGAAGAATATGCCCAGGGCCTTATGTTTTACAGTGGATGCCATTAGAGATTATATCCAACAGGCATCCCGCCTCATGCTGCAGCTGGTGCTTATGCGCAGAATTCTATGGCTAAAGCAGTGGTAAGCAGAAGCCCCATGCAAAAAGCTTTTGGCCAGCTTCCCCTTCCATGGCGAACGCCTCTTTGGGGATGATTTGGAGAAATATATCCAAAAGATATTGAGTGGTAAAACTACCCTGCTATGAGAAAAGAAGAAAAACAAGCGTCCTTGTTTTAAGCGTTCTTTCTCCCCGGCTCCTGGTAGATCTAGCTCCAGCCAGTGGTGACGGCATTTTAAGCCAGCCACAAAGGCTAAGGAAGACCAAGCCCAGAAAAACAAGAAGCAGTGGGGTTCAAAGACTAACAAGCAAAACCCCAAAGCCTCTTCATGAAGGGGCGCCCCCGCTCGGCCTAAGGACAAGATTGTTCTACGACCCCATCCAACCTTTTTACCAAAGGAGGTGGTGTCGACATTTCATTTTGAATCAAGATGATATTTTGCCTTCCTTTTTTCCTGATCCGCAGACAGCGGAGGAAAAGTTATTGCACTCCCTAGAGTAGGGAAAAGCGTATCTGCAGGCAACCGCTCAGATACATAAAACAGATGTTTTGTTTTTTGTGCCAGATGGTCCCAAGAAAGGGACAAGCGGCATCAAAATCCACCATTTTGCGGTGGATTCGACAAGTAATTGTTCAAGCTTATCGTTTAGGGAACAGGATTCCTCCTTCTTCTGTTAAGGTGCACTCGACCAGAGCTATGAGTGCTTCATGGGCAGTGCATCACCAGGCTTCGATGGCTCAGATCTGTACAGCTGCAACTTGGTCTTAGGTCCATACATTCACCAAATTCGATGAAATACTGTAGATGTAAGAGGACATGAGGATTCTGCCTTCGGGCGTAGTGTACTGCAGGCAGCAGTCTAGGGCTTCTTGTCCGTTTACGGCCGGCTCAGATCTGTGTCTCCCCCCCTTCATATTGAGCACTGCTCTGGGACGTCCCATTATGTAATGATTTAAGGCTCTGTGTCCTGTGGTGTATGATAAAGAAAATAGTATTTTTATAACAGCTTACCTGTAAAATCCTTTTCTTGGAGTACACCACGGGACACAGCGGTCCCCCCCCTTTTGCAGTTGGGGTGGGGAGAACTCAATTCTACGTTTTTTCTCCCATTGATAAGGTATCATGGTTTTGGAGCAGAAGATCCTAAAAGCAATTTATAAAAGGGAAAGAACAAATGCAACCTCAATAGTGTAGTAAACAAAGTGAACAATATTTATTATTGATTAAAAACACACTCACAAAGGGGGAGCTTGTGCAAAGCAGTAAAAGTCAAATCTGCTGCGTCTGGAGCCACTGTGGAATTCCTCTGATTCGGCCGTGAGCAGGGGGAGAAGAGCAGAGGCAGGAGGGAAGCCGCTGCTGCAGGACGACATCCCGACCAGTGATGGAAGCCTTGATGGAGAGAATGCCTGACTCCGTTGGGAGTGCACTGCGGGATTGGGATGCGTTTTCAAAGCATGTTGCTTCTTCAGCCTATCTAAAAGTGGCTACCCGCCAGTGGCGGCTGGTGAAGTTTTAGGATGGGGGGGCGCAAGACCCCGCCCCTCCACATTTGGTCCCTCACACTTCTCATAAGCCACACCTCTTATAGAATCCACCCACTCCATCCCCTGTATTCCACTTGCTCCCACTCATAGCGTCAGGAGGTTTACAGCTCAGCATCACAGGGCAGAGTATATTGCCCCAGCATCACAAATCATGGGATATAGCGCAGTCTTACAGATTGGCACAAACAAACTAAAGACTGCAGACATACTACACAAGATTACCAGAGACTGAGGACATACTGCATGAGATTACCAAAGACTGCGGACATACTGACTGCACGAGATTAACAGATGCTGCGGAAATAACTGCATTTGGGGGGGGGGGGATACGGTCGCTATTTTCGCTGGACATAAAAAAAAAGAAATCTTAATAACGGGGGGGAGACATTTGGTTGCCTGCCGCTATTTTCAGCAGGAATTAAAAAAAAACAGTTAATATACGGGGGGGCATTATGGGGTCATTTGTAGCTGAACATTATAAAAAAAAAAGTTAAGCGAGAGGGGGGGCCGTCCGCTATTATATATACAGAGGAATTGACACTGTGACTTTACAGGCAAAATCTCAATTATAATACCTTTTGGAATCCTTCTAATCCATTTACAAAGTTTGAATCATGAGAGAATGAAAAGGAAAATGGTAATGGTTTCTGTGGTCCAACAATCCGAAAAACTCCCTACTTTACCTAAGCAGTAAGAAAAGCCTTTGTAAGTAAGAGTAATGTCCCTCCATCAAGTGTAAATGATTCCCCAGTCCTGTATCTTGACATAAATACAGCCCTTACCACCGAGACTGCAGAGTACCTGAGGCAGCTTGGGCACAGTGGGAAGGAACTATTAATCCATGAAGCTGGCTCCTGACCGCTATTTCCGCGGAATCGTAAGAAAAACATTTAATAAGCAGGGGGGGTGCCGGTACACTGCTGAGGTGTACGGCTGCTTTACCTTTAGCTCCTTGCTCGGCTCACGGAGGTGCGCCCTCTGGGCTGCACAGTGCCAACGTCACTTCCTGACGTCGCACACGCACAGAGATATACTGGGTGCTGTGCACCCGCCCGCGGCCACAAGTCCAAGTCCATTGCGCCAGAAGCTGTGGCACGATGGGCTCCGCCCCAAAGGCAATTTTTTGCTGCCAAAGTAGCGCCACGTCTGTAATCTCGTGATTGCACAGACGTGGCGCTACTTATACTGCACTGTGCACATAAGAACCTTTTTTTTCTGACTTGGGGGAGGGGGGGTGGCGCCCGGGCGCCCCCTATGGACCGGCTGCCACTGCTACCCGCCAAAAATAAATATAGCACTATAGGGGCAGGTCCAGGAAATAAAAAAACGATTTATACAGCTGGGAGTGTAGATGTCTAGTATCTTGAGCTGTGCTACACAAAAACTCAAATGTAGAAAGATTAGAGTTTGCAGTGTCAGTATCTCCCGTGATCTATTGGGAAAGTCCTAAAGGAGCTTCTCAAAATTTCCAAGGGAAGTTATTTACTAGTAGAAGCCTACTTGGCTTTCCATCCGTCCCTCACATAAGAAAAAAATAAATGCCTTCCCCCAGTGCGAACCAGGGTAAGCCCCCTAACAGAGCCAGATGAGAGGTATTTAAAGCCAGTTCCCTGTTAACATTCATTCTATCCCAAACAGGGGTCTTACACTTTATGTCCAGTCTGAGTGCCATTTGTGGCTGGTATCCACGGTGCTCCTGCAAGATTCCTTCTCGCCATCTGCATTTTTTTTTAGCGGTACCAAAGCTTGTCGGTTGTGGTATGATGCCAATTCAATATACATACTAGGGCCATTGCTTTATAATATAAAGTTAAATCAGGAAGGCCCATTCCGCCATCCACTTTCAATCTATGTAAGGGAGTATATGCTAATGTGGGGTTTTTCCTGTGCCACACAAATGTTTAGAAAATTCTTCTCATATGTCTGAAAAAGGTCTGAGGGAGAGCGATAATAGTAGAGAATAGAATAGTATGTAATAAGTAAATAATTCCTGGAAGCCTAGTCATTGTAATGACATTGGTCCTCCTCAACAAGTAAGGGATAGACCTTGTCATGTTCGAAGGTCAGAGTTTACTTTCTCCAGGAGGGCCCCTTAGTTAAGATAAAAAAAAACTTTTGAAATCTGACAAGATGGGGATCCATAGATACGGTAAGGACTCGGCAAAAAAGTAAGATTGGCATAAAAGGGAGGAGAGTTCCCCTGGGAAAATAGGTAGGATTTCTGACTTGGCATAATTCTAACTTAAGTTATTTACCCAAATCTATTCAGCTCAGACATCAGTGCGATTCGCGCATGCACAATAGAGAAGCAGCTGTGAAGCTGCAAGTCTTCACTGCCAGTTTCTCTTAGCTGAGATGGCAGCGGCAGCACCCAAGAGCCGACTGAAAAATTGGTTTTGGTGAGAACAGGCAAGTGTCCTGATATTGCAGCTACAGTATTTGTGGCTGCTTACTTTTTTTTTTCTGAACGAGCCTGGAGCTCCGCTTTAAGTAATTGGGCTCCCTTTTCTGATTTCCTTTTTTATTTTCCTTGTATGCAGCTTTTAACAAGGAAAACTTTACTTCAGTCACTGTACAATAATGCAAAAGAGTAGTGGCTGTGGAGGTGAAGGTCAGGCCCAGCACATCATTGGGAATATCCATAGCATCTGTGTTTAATGTCTCTGTGCTTTTGCTCTTATACCTGAAATGTAACATGCAACATTATGTGAAGCCTTAAAGGTAAAAGCAGTTCTCTCCTCACACATACGTCAACTTATCTCTTACTCCTGCATCCTAGCCTTTATTCACTTTTGCTTCTGCTGTATATGACATCTGACCTTTTATTCTTTGCCCTATTTCAGAGCTTTAAGCTCACTTTAGTCTTCTCCCCTCACCATCTTGTCTACTTCACATTGTGAACATACATTAATTTACGCATATATTCTTCCTGAGGAAAGATTGCTCCTGACATTTGTTATGCTTATTGATTTTATACTATGGTTACATAAGTGTCCCGCACTTGTCTTTAATCTGAAAAAAAGTCTTTGGCATTTGCAACTTTTGTTACTATAGTTATTGCAAATGTATTGATTATTAATCTCCTGTACATGTTCTCTTCCAAACTGAACTTTAACAGGCTTAATAAAACAGTGCATAAAGAAAGGGTAATGTTAAAGGTGCAACAACCTATGGCAACCAATTACAAGTCACCGTTGTTAGCATATTAATGGAAAAAATAAATTCCAAAAATTAAGTTGTACAAATGGTGTAACCAAGCAATAATCAAGTAAATTATCTTGGTGTAAGCTGCACTCACAGTATGTCCACCTAAACAATACATATACTAATTAATCCAAAAAAAGTGTTGCGCTGTCCATATAAATATCATATATTCACTGCTGTAGCTCCCCAAGCGTTTCAGTCAAAAGAACATTATCAAGGGATAGAGGAGTATAGCGGTGAGGTAATATTTATAAGAGCAACCTAACAATAATCCCAGGATGGTGAGTTACATTCCTGTAACTGTAACAGTTTTTTTAAACTGCTAAATTATTGGGTTTAGTTCGGCTTAACAGTAAGTAAATTCAAGCATGCTTTGGACATACGAAGATCATAGCCAGACAACAAAGTAAAAAAAAAATTACAAGGAAAATAGAAAATTTGGACAGAGTCGATGGACCACTTTGTCTGTTTTCTATGGTCTCCATACATATCAAAAATACTAGATGCAGTGAGTGCATCCTAGCATCAGATTACGATAATAGAAACATTAATATTTACAATTTACAATAGTTTATATTTTCAGCAGTCTTATGGTTATTTTCCAGTGTGCTGTTATTATGTTATTACACAGCTGTTTCTGTAACCTGTATATCACAATTTTCAACTGAATGAGTTATGGTGAAGAATCAATACATTTTTTCATCAACACCTTTTTTTTGTTCCTCTTTAAGGTTATTTTGGGTCAGAGTTTACTCCCAGCTGCTGCAGAACAGAATATAACTGCTGCCATGAAGGTAATACATCCTTTTGATCTCATGAATGAATGCAATAAAAATTGCAAGCAGATGAATGTTTGTTTTAGAATCTAGCTCGAAGACTTGTAAACGAGCTGTACACAGCAAATATTGGAATTATGTGTGATAGTTGAGTAAAGGTATTGTCATGTAATTACATTCTGGAGAGGATCGGCAGATAGAAGGCAATGTACTATTATTGAACATACAAAGCAACGTGTGAAGTTGAGAGGATCCAAAGAAGCAATAAATAGCTATAAAAGTAAACGAAAGTATAACAAAATACCATCATTACAGTATCCCCACTTCATAAAATGGTGATATAGAAGTAAAAAGAACACTCGGACACCAAGCTATACAAAAAACAATAATCCTACTGAAACAGAAGGCAAATCCCTTAGTCGACAATATTTTGCTAAACAAAACAAAGTATGAAAACAGTTGTAACTATAGTATATTCAGGGTCCTCAACCTGCAGACTGAGTGCTGCCTCTGATTCATTTGGTGCTTGCTTTGTTTCCCCTTATAGTGGGTTTATGGTGTTTTGGGGAGGATTGTGGTACTGATTGACATTTTGCATCAGAGCACAAACCATTTAACCTGAACCCATGCACCAGTGGGCCTGATAAACTATCAGTGGCGCAGAGTGAGAATTGAGACAGGAAAATTAGGTGCGGAGTTGTTGCCAAAAAAAAAAAAAAAAAGTCGCAAAAACCCCCAAACTATTTATTGTCACAGTGACTATAGTTTATAAGGTGCAAAATGGTGAACCCGCATATTTGCACCTCAGGTGTGTGAGTAGTCGCACAGCAGTTTCTGACATCTGAAACTCAAGTGCTGAGTGTTGGGGGAAAAAAAATTCTGTTAGCTAATGACAGAAAAATCAGTGTTGAAGTTGTTGGAGGAATTCATGAAAAGCCAACAGTTTCTGAACTCAGTGCAAGTTTCAAAAAAGCCTGGTATCATGGGAATAGTATAAAAAGCACTATTACCATACTATACAATTTTATCTAAAAGGAGTATAAGTACTGTACATTGTTTTACAACTTTAATATGTTGTCATTCATAATTGCTATTTATAACTGAATCCTGTGCCACCTGGTGTTGTAATAGAAAAGGTTTTGCCTCTCATTTCTATTTTAAACTAAATGGGTTGTTTTACAAGGTGATCCTTTACAATCACTTTAATATTTAATATAATAACTTTGAAATGCTTTTTACCATAATTGTATCCTTATCTTCTGGACATATTTTAGAATACAATTCATACTTTTAACCTATGTTAACACTAGTTGCTTTAAAATTGTGATTGTAAAATCTTTTTTAAAAAAAAATTAAATAATAACAAACATGAAATACTTCCCTTCTCTGTGTAGCGATTTTGCACAGAGCAGCCCAGATTCTCCTCTTATCGGGTCCCTCTTTGCTGCTCCTGGCCCCTTCCCACAGTTAGCAGCTTCCTATCGGAGCACTGGAGCCGAGTCGCAGCACTGTGCATCCATTCAGACACAGAACCCCCTGACCCCCCCCATCCTTATTGACTGACTTTGATTGACAGCCACTGGAGCCAATGGCACCACTGCTGTTTCTCAGCCAATCATGAGGAGTGTCCCGGACAGCTGAGACATTTGTGGACATCGCTGGAGAGAGATGGGGCTCAGGTAAGTAATGGGGGGTGCTGGGGTGGCTGCTACACACAAAAGGTTTTGTATCTTAATGCATAGGATGCATCACCTTTAACGCTTGTTTTTAGTTGTGTTTTTTACTTTAGATTGCATGAAAAATAAAATATATTTTGTAGGACTATATCACTAAAAGAAAAACTTGTTTGCCCTCCTCCCCTTCAGTATGAGTCTGCTGTGGTTGGATTGGCTAGAATTTTAAAACTTGGTACCATACCTCTTGTTTGGTTTCTGTGTAATAGTTTTTACAATTATTTAACTAATGTTTAAGATTATATTTGCTATATTCAAGAAGATTATTTATTTTCAATTTGTATTTCATTGTAGCAGACAGTATCCACAATGACGGAAATAATTAGGAAAACCTATTGTGGAGAAAATAATATATAGCTATTATTAGCTTCTATTTTTAATTAAATATGTTTATGGTCCTAGAATTATTGTATACAGTATATTGTCTGGAAAAACATGCATATGCAATCTCTTATCTTTCATTGTGGTATACACTAATGGATGTGTAAACAAAGAACGTAATTGATTTTTTAAAGTAAACCTGCTAGTGTTTTTGCTCGATACACATTGCTATTAAACATCTATCATTTGCTGTATCTTCTGTGTAGCCAGAATGTAAAAATATATCCTGGCCTATTTATAAAATAATCAATTTTCCTGAAGTCAGCAAAGCAGAGGGCAGGAGTTGGCTGTCGGTTGTAGACAACCAAACTCCCAGAACTATTTGTAAAACCATTCTGTTTTGGAAGTGACCATTTAAAGTTTTAATTATCATATTACTATTTAACTATTAATACTAACAAGACTGTAATACTGTAACACTACCAAACTACAGCCTAATGACTTACCCAAAAAGACTTGCAGCTGTAGTTGCAGCAAAAGGTGGCTCCACAAAGTATTGACTTAAGGGGGGCTGAATAGAAATCCACACCAGACTTTTCACATATTTATTTGTAAAATATTTTAAAACCATTTATCATTTTCCTTCTACTTCACTGTGTCACTTTGTGTTGGTCTATCACATAAAATCCCAGTAAAGTACATTTACATTTTTGTTTGTAACATGGCAATATGTGTAAAATGTCATGGGGTATGAATAATTTTTCAAGACACTGTAAGCACACTATCACGTCAACAGGTTAGACAGAAAAAGAATTACGTAGGATCCACCTTCCACTAAAAGTTTAAATTTGCCTAAAAGAAAGATGACTTCTCAGGCTTCACAGCTAAATCTCACAGCTGTTTACAACTATTGTAAGCGCATACAATATACAGTATTTTTGAAATCACCTTACAACCTTTGGTTTTCAAAAGGTAAAAACGGAAACAAGAACATCTCATAATTGTTTTTTTTATCTACTATTACCATATATTTCTAACAAATGAACAACTAATCTCTTTATACCTTGAAAGCTTATGCAGGTTGCTTTAGTGGTGCAATACTGCTTTGTTTTGGTTTTATATAGATAGTAGGGTTATTTCAGTCTTAAATTTTTTTATAGTGGTTTGTTGGATTTTAAATATAGTACATTACTGTAAGAAAGACAAAAATATTCGCGTTGTATGAGTTTGTTAAGCATAAACAGTAGAGAAAGGGGGTGGAAGAAAAGGCCAAGACTGAAATGACATATAACCTTTAACAACAAATACTTAAGTTAATTAACCATCTTCTAAAGTAAAAGGTGTTTTTTTCATGCAGAACTCTTTTTTTCTAGTGACAGTGAAGTAATAATACATAAATAAATAACGTACCTAACATTGCATGAAGTCATTGGTCTATTTTATTTAACAGGTAGTCCATAATCTTATGGGAAATGCTGTGCAACCTCTGCTCAACTCTGTAATTGACTCAGTTGAGGCTATTATCATTACAATGCACCAAGAAGACTTCTCAGGGTGAGTATATATGCTTTTAAATTACCCAAAAACGAAAATGTTGTATTCATAATAATAATCATTCATATATACACACACACACATTTTTGGGGAAATGATCACCTCTACATGTTCTTTAACAGGCTACCATTTACACCAGAAAGATATTTTGAAGTTTTCATCTCAATACTATGGGCCGCCGATAGGGGGGTACCACCGTGCCTTCTGTAGAGGGGCCTGGGGCACAAAGGATGGTCAGACAGCAGGGGGATCAATGAGGTGAGACTGGAAGACAATTGCAGAACAAATGCACTGTGCCTGTTCTCTCCCTCCAGCAGCTGAAAGCCTGTTTCTCCCCTCCCCTTTCAGCTGCTGAAGAGAGACACAC
This sequence comes from Rana temporaria, assembly GCF_905171775.1. NCBI lineage: Eukaryota > Metazoa > Chordata > Amphibia > Anura > Ranidae > Rana > Rana temporaria. The sequence continues at coordinate 141,528,584 of NC_053491.1, read as the reverse complement.
AAACAGTGCATCATTCTGTATTTGTCACCCTGTCTCAGCACAGAAATCCCCCTCCCTGTGCTGCCCACATCTGATTCATCCCTGTGTGCCCTGGATGCCCTAGCCCCCCCCCCCCCCCGCAGCACTGACCGCTTACCTTTCCCACTGGCTGTTCCCTCCCGCTGGCTGCTTTGGATACACAGGTAAAGTGGGGGAAAGGGCCAGTATGTCAATAAGTCATTTACCCAACCCTTCCTTTTCTGAATTGGATACGATGAGTGATCGGTACTCATTGCTCCTGTGGCCACTTATAACTGAGCATAGTAATCCGCGTTTACTATACTTCAGTTTATGAATGACCAGGAGCCTCTGTCTCCTGTTTATTCATCTTCAGTGCAGCTGAGGCTGCAGTGAAAGGAACTGAAGAATATGTGTCCTCAATTCCTTTCTCAAAGGTCAGGTGTCAGGCTCCTGATATTTTATCCAAGCCCATCCTTACCAGCATTGTAAAAAAATAAAAATAAAAAGTAAAAAAAATCTAATTTAAAAAAAAAAAAAAATAACTTTTTTAAAAGTCAGGAAAAATCTTCTAAAAAAAATTGTAATTCGGGAAGCCCTGTCAGGTAGGCTGTATGAGGCACTGTGATTTCTAATGGCAGCCCTGATGGGCCATGTTGAGTTTGTTGAATGTAAAATATTTGTATATACTGCAATGCTATATCTCTAGGTTTACAGTTGATGGTGTAAATTACAAACTACACATAGTATTGGTCATATAGTGATTAGGGGTGTTGAAATTAATCATAGCATCGATGTATCGCGATCCGACCACCCACAATGTGGCATCGATGCTACGACTTGCAAAAATCGATTATATGATGACGTCACCCGCGTGCCTCTATTTGCCTTGCCGATGAAGTGAAAGCAGCCAAAGGAGCCCTGGGTGTTAGCTGCGCCTCTTTTCCCGCCCCCCGATAAACTCAAAGCACCAGAAGGAGCCCTGGGCATTAGCGGCGCCTCTTTTCCCGCCCTCCCTGCTGACGGCATCCCCAGCCGCCCGGCGTCAACATGCGAGACACGTGGAGTGAGTGTCTGTCCCCAACGATTGGTCCCGAGCCAACTCCCCAGAGCCTTCCTCCTTGGCTCACCTTACACTGTGTGCAGTGTGCACACACAAGCTGCCTCAGCTGCTGTGGAAGATCCGAGATGCCAGACAGCCGCGGTTGTCCTCTGTCCTCCAGTTCCACTCATAGACTGCTCGAGAGAGTCATCATCATCAGGTACATTGCACACTGGCAGCATTTAATGGGGCAAACTGGCGGCAATAGATGGGCACACTGGCAGCAATAAATGGGCACAGTAGTGTCAGCAATAAATGGGCACACTGCCAGCAGTTGATGGGCACAGTGTCAGCAATTGATGGGCACAGTGGCTGCGTTTGGCACAGTGGTGGTGTTTGATGGGCACAGTGGCAGCAATTGATAGGCAGCACAGTGGCAGCAATTGATGGGTACAGTGGTTGCGTTTCATGGCCCAGTGGTTGCGTTTGATGGGCACAGTTGTGGCGTTTGATGGGCACAGTGGTGGCGTTTGATGGGCATATTGGCTGCGTTTTGATGGGTTTTTTTTTTGTTTGTTTGCGCCCCCCCCCCAACATTTTTGAGCACCAGCCGCCACTGACTACTACTAATAATATAACATATTGTATATCATATATCTGATGCACCATTATGTGGACTGCAAATTTGCCAAATTATGAAAACATTAAAGTGACCAATGAGCATGACAATGCCATTTCAACATTAATTATGGTTTATGTATGTTTTATTGTCTTAGTGATTGATTCACATCACCACTTCATTGATTTGAAATTGATACCCTTTTTTTGTAAGATTTTGGGTTTTGCATTGCATGTGTGGGGCAGTAATAAGCTAAACCATAAATCATACAGCAACAAAAAAAAAAGATATCAATGAAGTTGTGATGTGAATCAATCACTAAGACAATTAGACATACATAAACCATAATTTATGAAATGGCATACATTGTCGTTTGGGGGGACATTATGGGGACATTGTCTGCAGTCCATCTCTTGTATCATGTCCGCAGTCTCTGTCCATCTCTTGTATCATGTCCGCAGTCTCTGATCCTCTCTAGTATCATGTCTGCAGTCTCTGATCCTTTCTTGTATCATGTCTGCAGTCTCTGATCCTCTCTTGTATCATGTCTGCCGTCTCTGATCCTCTCTTGTATCATGTCTGCAGTCTCTGATCCTCTCTTATATCATGTCTGCAGTCTCTGACCCCCTCTTGTAGTATTTTGGGGTCAGTCTGGAGCTCCTCTTTAAGTTGTCTGCTGTGTTTCCACTTTGCTACATGCAAAGTTTTTTTTATTTTTATTTTTTTAAGACCAGATAATAAAGAAAAAAAGACGACTTCTGACTGCTTGAATTTTTTGGAGGAAAACTGTATGCAGTAATCATGATGCATTGTGGAATCGAATCATGGACAGGATAATCGTAATCAAATCGAATTGTGAGGCCAGTGAAGATGCACACCCCTAATAGTGATATTCCAACATTTTGGTCAGGAAGTGTGAACGTTATTTAAAAAAACTCAGCGCTGCGAATGTCAGAAGGCCCACCAGTTGTATCTTGTAACAGAGGGAAATATAGGGGCTGATAATGACATCTGTCTGAAAAATCTTGCTGCCCATCGTTCATGATTGACCTTCTGATGTCACAACTTTGAGTTACAAACCCAAAAAAGCAGGTAGCCAGTGTAATCGGAGCACTTTCACCTGCATAATGTAGTTATTCAGTATTCAATGTTAATATTGCCAACTAATAAACAATTCCTGATAATGATTTAAATTACGGGTGGAATATATGTGCCTGCGCTGTCTGCCAGAGTCTTATACCTACTTTGCTGGAATGTACTGTATACGTCACCTTGACAGGTCTTCATATATTTTTTGGATAAACATTAGTCGTGAAAATGGACATGTCGGAACGGCATTCCCTTTCAGGTTCTGATCAAGGACAGTTTTTTTTGTTTGGATATTAGTAACAAATAGTCTGTATCATGGAACGTTCCAGTGTAAAAGAAAAATAAAAGTCCCACGTTTTATTGAAGTTTAAAGACATAACCCTGCAGAAAAAGCTGATGTTTTTCATATATTCATATTTGAATGTTGTGGATAAAGCACAGTACTGAAATTTGTTTACTGTCTGTGGCAATAGTAGTGGAGTAACTGTCATATGGGTCTAGACTCAACAGATGGGATATCATATATGTCATTTATAGAATGTGTGTGGATGGGTGTTGGTGTTTATATTTACACACATCTGAATATCTTTTGATTCATATCCTATTCATGTACATATTAAGGGGAAAAATTAGTCTCACAGTGGGAGGTTTTGATGGGTTCATATTTTATAAGCAAACCTGTCTTTTACATGTGCATCCCCGTTTATAGTTTTTACATATTTTTATTGTTTGGTAATGATCCAAGTACTTTGTGTTAGCCACCATAGTCTATGCTTATTTGGTTTGTACTAGGGCGGCTTTGGGCAATGTTGGGACTTTGTTGGACCAGGTAGTAGCAATGTGTTTGTAAGTCAGAGCAAACTCATATTCTCCTGATGTGCATGCTACTTCACGTCTGTGAAGGCGAGGTCAAGTGACAGCTCACATATTTTTCTCAGCATAGTTTTTTTTTTGTTTAAATCCAAGTTCAGTTTTATTTTATGTACCCTTGATTTACAAAAGATGCTCTTTGGTATTACTGGATCCAATTAGTGGAATTATTAACACACTATTGCTGCTGCAGGTGAGTGACCTCTGATAATCCTTTCACAGCTCCTCTAGTTGGGTGCCAGCCCAGCTTGCGTGCTGCACAATATGAAGCAAAGAAGATCTGGACAGCTGCACACCAACAATCCACTTTATTCAGCATAAACGTTAAAAAACAATTGACAGGTGGTGTAGATGTAGTGAAGCGACAAGCAGGTAGAAACGTGTGCTAAAATCAGTCCCTAATCGTTATTCAGTGGACCCATGATCCAAATGCTGTTTTTAAAGCTTTAAGTGGTAGTAAAGTTAGTCCTTACAAAACTCGCTGACAGGCAGGGTTTTTGTTTCAGAAGTGACCGGCTCCAAAATCCCAGTACAAACATACTGTGGGAGTGATCCAACCTTTATCCAGCTCCACAAAAGTGCACTAGCCAGAGGCATATGGGGATCAACGCACTGTAGTGGGTAAGATAATAAAAAATAAGCTAAAACCAGGGCTCAAGTCCTGCGGGAACGCGTGGGAACGGAGTTCCTGCACTTTTTTCACACCAGGAACGCAGTTCCCTTTGCAGGACTAGAGCAGGCAAGCCGCCCGAGCCAATCCTTCACTAAGCGGCGACGCCCAGCTCGAGTCACTGTCAGGGGCAGGCGAACCTTAGTAATCCTTTGTTACTGGCCGCTTCCTGTATATGGATTCATCGGGTAGTGTGTGGGTATTCCGTCACTTCCTCGATGCCGCAAAAGCTCCCAGGAGACATTGAGGAAGTGACGGAATACCCGCACACTACCCGATGAATCCATATACAGGAAGTGGCCAGTAACAAAGGATTACTAAGGTACAGTGGATCGAAATAAAAAAAACGTGGTTTAGTAATTATGCATATGAGCGTATCCATTTATTTTTTTGGTGGGGGAGTGAATCTTGGGTGGGAGTTCCCACACTTTTTTCCACAGGACTTGACCCCTGGCTATAACCCACACCTGTGTTATAAAATCAACATCAAAACATTCCTTAGGACAGTTCTATAATAGCCTTAACCAGTTGCTTAAATCCACGATATTGATTTAAAGACGAAAAACTGGCAAAGAAACACAATATATGATGTAATAAATTAATAATGGACAAATGACAAAAAAGGTATACAGGTGCGTCTCAAATAATTAGAATATAATCATAAAGTTAATTTATTTCTAAAAGTGAAACGCATACATTATATAGATTCATTACACACAAAGTGATATACAATTGTGCTCATAAGTTTACATACCCTGGCTGAATTTATGATTTCTTGGCCATTTTTCAGAGAATATAAATAACACAAAAACGTTTCTTTCACTCGTGGTTGGTGTTTGAAGCCATTTGTTATCAATTAACTGTGTTTACTCTTTTTTTAAATCATAATCACAACAGAAACTTCCCAAATGACCCTGATCAAAAGTTTACATACCCTGGATTTTGGCCTGATAACATGCACACAAGTTGACACAAAAGGATTTGAAAGGCTATTAATGGTAACCATCCTTACCTGTGATCTGTTTGCTTGTAATTAGTGGGAAATGAGAGCTTCTGTTTAAAGCAAACCACGGTCAGGTAGGCCAACTAAAATTTCAGCCATAACTGCCAGGAAAATTGTTCGGGATGCAGAGAAATACCCACAAATAACTTCAGGTGAAATACAGGACTCTCTAAACACATGTGGTGTGGCTGTTTCAAGACGCACAATAAGGAGACACTTGAAGAAAGATGGGCTGCATGGTCGCGTCACCAGAAGAAAGCCATTATGACTCAAATGCCACAAAATATCCCGTTTACAATACGCCAAACAGCCCAAAGACAAGCCTCGAACCTTCTGGCACAAATTAATTTGTAATCATGAGACCAAAATTTTGCTTTTTGGCCACAACCATAAACACTTCATTTGTAGAGCAGTCAACAAGGCCTATGATGAAAGGGTCACCATTCCTACTGTGAAACCCGGAGGTGGATTGCTGATGTTTTGGGTATGTGTGAGCTAAAAAAGCACAGGAAATTTGGCAAAAATTGTTGGCAAGATGAATGCAGTATGTTATCAAAAAATACTGGAGGAACATTTGCATTCATCAGCCAAGAAGCTGCGCATTGGATGTACTTGGACATTCCAACATGTCCAAGTACTAACAAGGCCAAGTCGACCTGTCATTGGCTACAGCAGAATAAAGTGAAGGTTTTGGAGTACCCATCTCTCTTTATAATGTTTAATGATACACCACGGGGGAGAGAGAGGAGGAGGACACAAAGTATAATGGTAGGGAGGTCACAGGCGCTGTGCAGACAAGTAACTCATAAAAATGAGAGAGATCCCACTCATAATTTAATCCATTCGGGATCCATGTACACAAACAAAAAATCCAAAATACGTCTGCACAGCAACCTGAAGCTATCCCCCTGTGAGGTCTCCCAACACTCTCAATCCCTTGTATGCAAGCTCGCTCCCATGTGAACTATTAAAATGATTGGCAACATGGAATGATTTTTCTGAATGTCATACCCATGGTCAGGAAGACGATTCCGCAGCCTTCTAGAGTCGTCCTGCCCACATATTGTATCTGACAGGTTTTACAGGTGATTAGGTGTTTAGTATTGCAATTGATGAAGTTTATACATTTTTTTACACTTACTGCAGAAGCCGATTTTTTCCCCCCTCTGCAATCAGGGACAACAATGACACCCGCCCATACCAAATCTGTAGTTTCCCAAAAAATGTATTAAATTATGAGTGGGACCTCACCATGGCGCCCTGTCCATTGGGCCCGTAGGGGTGCCACCCCCCTGATCTATGCACCCGGCCCTTAACGTGCAGGGTGCCGGACGCTTGGATTTCAATAGAGCACTCTGCCCTGAGCCCACCCAGTTGTGTGACAATAGAGAATTAATATTCGCTATTGTCTTCCTGATTCTCCCCCCCAGCCAATCAGGAATCGTGTCCTGAGACCCGATTGGCCATGGAGTCTTAGGAACCACTTCCTGTTCGGCTGGGAGGAGAAGCAATGGCCCAGACTCTTCCCTGGAGCGAGGAGCAGCATCGGCTTCCTAAGGTAAGGCCACAGATTGCCGCCGCCCGTCTCCTGCGGGGGGTGAGGCTGATCGCCACCATCCAGAGGAATGTTTTGATGTTGATTTTTACAACATAGGCATGGGTTATAGCGTTTATTTTTTATTATCTTACACACTGCAGTGCGTTGATCCCCATGTCTCTGGCTAGTGCACTTTCGTGGCGCTGGATGCAGGTTGGATCATACCCATAGTATGTGTTTGATAACATTTGTTCCCGGGATTTTGGGTGGTGGACCCATTGTCTGTTATGGGAGACAGCTGTCATTAAACTTTAAAAACCGCATTTGAGGCATGGGTCCACTGGATAATGATTAAGCACTGATTTTAGCATGAAACGCATCTACCTGCTTGTCCCTTCACTGTATCTAAACCACCTGTCAATTGGTTTTAAAGTTTTTGCTGAATAAAGTGGATAGTTGATGTGCAGCCATCTGGATCTTCTTTGCTTCATAGTGGAATTATCACTTTGTTAATCATGCCCTCTGCCTTCACTTTCACAGATACTTTATCTGTAATATGTTATATGGCTACACAGGTAAGCTCTAGAATAGATCAATGCTGATACAAAATGTTGAATTTGTTTTGATATTAACTAACCAATGGTACTGCTGTTTTTTTTCAATTTTCAATCAAAGGCGGTTAGGTCCCAGAAATGGCTGTGCTTAACTGCCGTTTAGTTGGCAGGGAAGTCTTGGACCAGGCTGTGCTCTCTGGCAGGTTGTCTAGACAAACCAGCCAGCAGAATTCTTATTCCTTTGGCATGTAATATTTCTCACATGTATGTACCTTGTGTTTTATGCTGTTTCCACTCATCAGAGGTAACAAAGAAAAGGGTTAGATTACATTCTAGTTGCAGTTTCTATTCTTAGTATAAAGGTGTAATTTTTTTTCTTTTTCTATTAGGAACGTGCAGAACACAGGAAAACCAGATATTCCTTGCTCCTTATACATGAAGGAATTGCAGGGTTTTATTGCAAGAGTAATGAGTGACTATTTTCGACATTTTGAATGCTCCGATTTTGTATACGACAATACTGAAGCAATTGCTCAAAGAGCAATAGAGCTTTTCATACGCAATGCAAGTCTGCTGCGGCCACTGGGCGAAGGAGGGAAGATGAGGCTGGCTGCTGACTTTGCCCAGGTAAGAGTATGTGCTTTAAAGATGACCTTCTAATTACTGAATGTTTTTATAGATTGCTATTAGCTAGCAATAATTCGAGATTTTCCTAGCTTGTGACGGAAAATATTAATTATATGAAGACAGGAGGCGAGTATCTTATGCATTATCTTTCTTTATTAATGCCCATAGCAGAAATACAACTTTTTCAGTAATTTCAAATAGAAAAATGTTTAACTGAAAGAAAAAGAAAAACTACAACACCCAGCAGCCCTCAGGCTGGGTCTGCCAATCATGAGGCAGGACAGCCGGCATATAAGGGGCTGCCTCCTTAGACCCTTCCTCTTTCTTGAGGCGAATCGGCAGGGAACCTGAAATAGAAAAAACAGTTCGAAACACCGGGAGCCCGGCAAAACTGGAACTTCTGTACAGGATTCCCTCGACTGCATCCATGCTCCGGATCCGGAACGCAGTAGGAACCTCCACTTTCGGTCTGTGGTGAACTAAAACCCTTGGATCGAAACGGGAGTGATATTGAAAAACGAAGTCCCGGGACCTATCAGCCTCCGACTTGTAGGATGCGTGATGCAATGACCTAGAACGAGAGAGACAACATCGCGATAGGGTTGGGTTGGGAGGGAAGATACTCGCCTCCTGTCTTCATATAATTAATATTTTCCGTCACAAGCTAGGAAAATCTCGAATTATATATCAGACAGGAGGCTCATATCTTATGCAAGTTCAAAGCTACAACAATGTATATTAATGATAACAGTCAAAATAAACTACAAAAACTGACATAGATATGTGTTCCTCCGGTCTAAAGCAGAATTGGTGGAAGGTGGTCGGGACGACCAGTCCGCCGCTAGCAGTAGGTCCTAGAGGGGGCCTACCGAAGTGACGACCTTAATAGCCACCCCCCTCAGGAGTAGAGGGCACCAACCAGGGTTACGTCAAACCCTGTCATTCCCATGACCGATCGTACCCCTCTGGTTAGCGTAGCCGAGGAAACCGGAAAAAGAGGTTTAACGTAGGAAACGAGGAGTAGGGAGAATTGCGAAGATCGCAGCGGGTCGTCAAGGACTCACAAGTCTGTAGACAGTGGATCACGCACAGGTGTGGATGCGCGGAGAAGAGCGGGTAGAAAAAGTCCCGTCTTTGTCCTAAGAAACGCCGGAAAACCTGAGTCTGAGGCGAGAACCGACGCCTGGAATGTCCAACGTCCGGACGCCTGACACACGTTAGGCGGAATCAGATACGAGGGGACAGTAAGCTGGAAAGGCAATAACCTCAAAGACAGAGTGCCATTGTCCCCCCCAGTCCGAGGGAATGGTCAGGGCCTTGGTCACATCCAAAGAGTGCTGATACTTTGGACGAGATGGGCGTTTCAAACTCAACGCCTACCAAGTCGGACAGTCTACAAGGGAGCGGTAGGTTGAGATCGCAGAGCGATAGACGTTAAGGGAGCTATAGGCCTCCCGGATCAAAAGTCTGCCCGACAGTTGGCCACTACAGACCCAGGCGCCTGAACGGGATCAACCTGTCGTTGATCACACCAAGTAACCCAGAGTCCCCCGGCTGATCGAGATGCCAATCTAGTCCCGGGTCCAGGCCGAGGCAAGGGAATCCCTAGTCGTTCTTGAAAAGTCGCTGTCCGCGACCGGCACCCCGAAACCAACCCTGCGAAGAGAGGTAGGATGTGTTTCGTGAGTAGAGGGTGCAAATCCCCCTTCGGACCGGCAAGGAGATGAGGGGAGAGATGAGGAAGTGAGGAAGCAACCTGGGAAGATCCACAGTCATCCCCAGAAGGAGGGGAAAACCATGGTAGTGTCAGCCGACGCGGAGTCAACCGCACGACTGATGCTCTCAGGTTTGCTATGAGAAGGATGACCCGGAGGGTCATCGGGAACGGGGAAAAAACGCGTAATGTGTCCCCTGTGACCAGGTTGGCCGAGGGCGTCCACAGTGTGCGCCTCCGGATCCGGCCCCCGGTTGTAAAAGCGCGGGAGCTGATGGATGAGATGAGAGGCAAACGGGTCCCTAGAGAGGGATCGCTTAAGTGAGCGAGGGCCAGGAAACACTGGTCGTTGCAGTCGTCAATCACTGGAATCGGTCAGGTAACGAGAATTCCAATCTGCCACCATATTGGAATAGTCTGGGCTATATTCCGCAACCGGAACGATGCTGCGGTCCAGGCAGAAGGACCCGAAGTCTTTTAGTAGATCTGCTAGGACTGGGGCCCCCCCCAAGTGATCGACGTACTGGACTGCGGTTACGTTGTCTATATGCAAGAACACACAGCAGGTTGATGTGTGTGGCAGTAGACTCCTGGTGGCAAGAAAGCCGCCAGGATTCTAGTGATGATGTGCAGCAGAGAATCCTCTGCGGACCACGTGCCTCCTGTGGACGCGGGGCTGCACCGAGTACCCCAGCCGAGGCGGCTGGCATCCGACCCTATGACGAAATCCGGTGTAGAATTGGAGATGGTCTCACCGTTCGACGGCATGACGTAGTCACCACCGTAGTTCCACTCTGGCTTCTGCGTCCAAAGCGACTTCGTCTGCATAGCGAAGCCCCTAGCGAAGGTGTAGAGCGTCGAGTCTCTGGAGGACTCGATAGTGAAGAGGGGGTGGAAAATGGCCTGGATTGGCGCCGATAACAGGCCGACTAAGCAGGCCAGGCCGTGTAAGGACACCCGATGCTTGCCCAGCACGCTACTGATCTCTTTGCAGATGGCGGCTAATTGGGCAGCCGAAGGATCGCTCGGTTGGTGTCCACCAAGAACCCCAAAAAACCCTATCTCCCGAGATGTGTGGAGAATAGAATCCTCGTGATTTATGAGGAGTCCCAGATCCTGAAGCGATCCGACCGTCCCGGACGTGTTTGTTCGTCAGGCGAGGAGAACGAGCCATTAAGAGTAGGTCGTACAAGTAGATGATCCACCTCACCCCTGTTCCGCAGGGTTGCGTAGTTTGGTGAGATTTCACAAGTTAACACTGGGCGATAACCGCCCCACTTTTCCCTGACCAGGAAAATGTTGTTGAGGAAGCCCGGAGAGAGCGGGTCCACCTCTACTAACGCTTGTTAGGTCCAAGGTCCTGCAACTCGTTGTCTATTAGGACGGTGTACAGGTTTGAAAACCCGAATGGGATGGGGTACCAGGTCCATGTCTGTTGACCCCGAATAACATGTCTTCGGCGGCCGAACCGGGTCCTGATTTGGCTAGGTGGAACAGCTGGGGTCAAGCTTCCTTAGGATTGAGTGGCGGCGTTCTGTCGAACACGTAGTGTACGCGTATCCCAGGAGGCAAAACTGCCCGTTGAGCCCAGCCCCTAAGTTGGGCTAGGTCAATCGGCTATACAGAGGCGGTAGCTTGCTCACTAAGGCGTAGGGTTTGGTGATAGTTCCAAACGATCTAAGACCCTGTCCTGTGTGGTCCTAAAAGGCCCACTCTATTCTCTTCTAGGAATACTTCCCGTGCTTGGTGAGATACCCCAAGAGTATGGGTCCACCTCGGGAGTGTGCACAACCTTATTTGGCAATGGAAGGGCGGGCAATCCGTCCTCAACTTGTTTCGGTTAGCCTACCGACCGATCTCCGGGTCCAGTATTCGATATTGAGCCACCTCCAGTAGGGGTGCCCAGTCACCGGAGTGTGGGCGGATAATCGCCCCCTGATCGAAAAAAATGTCTCTCTACGAGAGTCCAATAATTGTTCACCCTGGGACACAGGGTTGGCGTCGTCATGAAGCGCCATATGCCCACTGCTCTCATAATCATCCTCATCATCTTCATCCTCAGACTCAAGGTGTTAGCCGTCTCGGACTCCGCGGAACTACTCAGAAGGATTCACGATGAGTCTGGCTTAGTCCGTCTAGCGGATCGCTGCCTCTGCATGTGCATCTCCCCGAGGCTCGGGGGTCGATTGGAGTCTGGGAGGGCAGTGGGTCGGCAGTCCTGGGAGGGTACTGCCTGGGACATGTTATTTACTTCCCCTGCCGGGGAGTCAGAGGCCACATAAACGTGGCGGTGTCATTGGGACACCTAGCCCTACTTAGGGGCGGTATGCCATTGCCGGATGGTCCGGACATAGGGGGTGCAGGCGGGTTGGAACCGACGCCATGGTAGCCTGGATGGACCTACCGATCAGTTCTAGAACCTGTGCCGCACCGAGGTAGACTCGGCCTGCCAGGACTGTGTCCACCCCGACAGGGGCGCTAGCAGGGATAAGGTCCAGTCAGCCAGGAGAAGAGTCTGCTGTCTGCGGACAGCCCCGTAAAACAGCACAGTAACATGTGGAAAACATGTACAGGAGCATGCTATAATTTATTTATCTATTCGTTCATTTATATAAATATTTATTTATTTATATTTTGGTTTATCTATATATTATTTTTTTTTTTTTTTTTTTTTTTTTTATTAAGTATTTATTCGGATAAATGAGTTATCTATTCTAGGGAATAAATTCCCCAGAACAAGAACTAATGGATATATATTTATTTATATATAATTAGATTCAGAGTATTAGATTTTATTTTATTTAATTTATTTATTTATTGAAAGAAATGAACTGATGAGGAAAATGAACTGTATATATATTAGATATAGATTATTCAGATGATTTTATTCAAATTTATTTATTGGACATATGGATTACTGTTTAGTGGTTAAAACCCACTATCTACATTTGAGATACTTGTTTCCCAGGAAGTAAGTCCTGTCAGGTAGAAAAACGATCGCAGGCTCCTGTCTCCAACACCGCTGAGTAGCTTGCGGTGGGAGGAGAGCCTGGCAAGGAGAGTCTGACGGGGTTTCAACTCCAGAGGCGAAGTCTCGCGAGACTACGGCCTCTGGAGTCTCTATTGAGCTGAGGGGGTGAGGGACAGAGCGGTCGATGAGATCCGCTCTGTCCCGTCCTGCTCGGAGATTGGGGAGGGAGGGATCGCCGAGGTGTCTCCCGGTAACGGGAGAGGTACTGAAGTGACTGCGAGAGAGGAGGGGAGCGGCCGCGACGGAGACCCCGCCCCCCGACTGAGCGCGCGAAGGCAAGCGTGGGGAGGAAGGAGGGGAGGGACAGATGCCCAGAGATGGCGCCCGCTGAGGGAGCGAGGGAGAGACACGGACCTCGCATGGAGGACGCCGCAGCGCTCCGGCGCTAAGGAGGGGAAAAAAGCCCAAGTCAGGATGACTTTAGTAAAAGAACATCGAAATTAAAGAGTTCAAACATGGCTCAAACACAACAACCTGACACCGTTCGGTATCAGGGGAAAAAGACATAAAAGCACAAAATCGGGGAATATCAGGGAGAACCCCCCCATATTCCACAACTTTCCAAATAAAACATCAATATTACCAATAAAACTACCTGACACCGGGACATCTGGTATCAGGGAGACAGATATAAAATCGCAAAATCGGGGGAATACAGGGAAAAACCCCCAATACTCCAATATTTTAAAATATCAATCAAAGATTAAAGAAAATTACCTGACACCAGATTCGGTATCAGGAACAATATATATACAAAGAATAAAGTTATATGAACTACTTATCTGTATGCTCTGCCATGAGCAGAAAGAAAGAGGAAGGGTCTAAGGAGGCAGCCCCTTATATGCCGGCTGTCCTGCCTCATGATTGGCAGACCCAGCCTGAGGGCTGCTGGGTGTTGTAGTTTTTCTTTTTCTTTCAGTTAAACATTTTTCTATTTGAAATTACTGAAAAAGTTGTATTTCTGCTATGGGCATTAATAAAGAAAGATAATGCATAAGATATGAGCCTCCTGTCTGATATATAATTCTAGTCAAATTCTGACTTTCTAAAATGTGTCATCTTCCAAAAATTAAAAGTTAAAGATTCTAAACCTATGTGGAAATGCGTGACACTTTGCGCCATGCGGGGCAGGTCATTGATTATGGTTGACAGATTGACATCATGCGGGCAGGATAAGGCAGGAAGCAAGCAAAGGGACTGTGCTCCTCTATCAATCATCAATCCCTTGATCCACCCCACATGATGTGCATGAAAATCGGGTACGGGGAACAGAGAGATCACACCTTCATGATATTGATTTTCAAGCATGCGCAGACAGAGCAGTAATGGAGATAACTGGGGATCACCTGCCATAGTGTTACTTTTTTGCATAGAGGGCCTTGTGGAGCTGGCAGGGTCTAGGTAATTACAGAATGGATTTAGGAAAGAAGAGGATAGCAAACCGTTGGACATAATACTTTTACAGCTGATATTGAATTTTCATCTTTTGGTTATGTCGACACTTTAACAACCTATTGTTAATTAATATTGTCACAAGGGCATCCCCTTTCACCTCTACTATGTAACATAAAAAAACAAAATGGTTGTTTTTTTTTGCAACAGAACAGTTTGCAGTTTGGTTAAAGAAAACAAGTCACCCCGATTTGTGGATTAAATTACTTCTAATAATCTTTTAATTTGAAATGCGCCTGCTTAACGCTATTAGAAAGATTAGTTCTATTTGAAATTTCAAAAATATGTTTTACTAAATTATAAAAGCTTGAATATTTTAGTCAAAATGAAAATGAATTTAAAGCAGAGTTCCTCCCAAATGTGGAAGCTCCGCTTATCTGCTTCCTCCCCAGTTCATTCTGCACTCCTGTGATCCATTTTCAGCCAACAGCAGGCTGCAGTCACAGAGCCAGTCCAGAATCTTGCAATTTACAAATTTGAAAGATAGAATTTTGAAGTGCATAATTCTTTCTAGAGTGAAAAAATCTGCCTGCACAATTTCAAAGAAGTTATATTTTAGTAGCAAATGAATTCAGATATTTCCTTTAGCAAGCATATAATAAATAAATACATTTTTAATAGGGGGCATTTAGTTCACAATGAACTTAAAATTCATCCCGCGTCATCTGAATTAAGGTTTTATCTATTAGTATATGATTATTGATTTTTCAAAAAAAAAATTAGCAGCTCTGTGTATCCACAAATAAATCTCTTCCATTGAACTTGATGTCTGACTCACCCAGATTATACAAGATTCCTTTTTGTCTCATAAGTTTGCAAAATCAACTTTTCTGCTATTCTCTACAGTCTGGCATAATGGTAATCACTATATGAGAAGGAAATCAATCATTTGGGCAATCTAAGGTGTCCCATACAGCTAAATCTTTTACAAAGATGAATTTCCTATCTATAAACTAGGGTTATTTTCTATTTTTTTTTTTCTCCCCAAAATATTTTAGATTTTATGTACAGTCCAAGTTTTTAAACAAATTATTTTTTGCCTTTACTTTTTACATGATGCTGTTATTTGTATGTGGTATTGGAATCCTACCATAAAATACTGTAAATATATTCTCCAGTGTATCCAACAACTGAGTATTTCATTTCCTTTCTCCTATACTTCCTCTCCAAGGTATTGTTTGGTCTGATGTCATTTTTATTCCCTTAATCCAGGCACAATTACCAGAGAATGTCACCTTGAAAAGCTACTTTACAGACCGATTATTTTCAAAGCACAGAAAACACCCATGAGTTACTTACAAAATGTTGTTTCAGGCAAAATACATACTATAATTATATTGGATAACAAATTATGTCAATTTGAGGACACTGATTAACCGGAATTAGTGATTTATTGTGGAAATATATATATATATATATATATATATATATATATATATATATATATATATATATAATAATGGAAAAAATACTGTGCTAATTCAAAAGCTAATTAGGTGAAAGCTGGGACTAAAAATGTTATACAACATAAAAACCAATATACAAAGAAAAAAAGTCGCGCTAAATGTATCTAATAATAAGATGCACTGAAAAACAGCGCAAAAATTGTGGAAACCAAAGTGACACAAACATGCTGTGAGCAAAATAAATTGTGAATAAAATACACAGTTGTGGATTTAACCACAATCCACCATAAAGTCCAAAACTACAGGTGTTCACATTCAATGATCTCCCAAGTGAAAAAACTTTATCCACAAACGTCCTGGGAAAAGGTGATGATAGAAGCACCTCCACCACGATCACACACTGCCTCTTACCAGAAATATACAATCTCTAAATTATAGGAGATCATATACAGCATAAACCGATGATATCCTTGAATCTTATCACCAAACCAGGACACTCACACTGGTCTGTGTATCAGCCTTAGGTAGATACACAGACCAGTGTGAGTGTCCTGGTTTGGCAAAAAGATTCCTGGATATCATCGATTTATGCTGTATATGATCTCCTATAATTTAGAGATTGTATATCTCCAGCAAGAGGCAGTGTGTGATCGTGGTGGAGGTGCTTCGATCATCACTTTTTCCTAGGACGTTTGTGGATAAAGTTTTTTCACTTAAAAGATCATTGAATGTGAACACCTGTAGTTTTGGACTTTATGGTGGATTGTGGTTAAATCCACAACCGTGTATTTTATTCACAATTTATTTTGCTCACAGCATGTTTGTGTCACTTTGGTTTCCACAATTTTTGCGCTTTTTTTCAGTTCATCTTATTAGATACATTTAGCACAACTTGTTTTCTTTGTGTGTGTGTGTGTATATATATATATATATATATATATATATATATATATATATATTTTTTTTTTTTTCATTTCACAGAATTCTCTGCTAGGTTTTATCATTGTGTCACTGTTGGAAAGATTCTCTTCCTCTCCAGATGGCAATGCAATCACTGGCAGAGGAAGGGAGAGAAAATCTCCATAAGGGGGACACAAACAGCAATACAGAGGTTCTAGTCTCCCCCACTCAATGAAAAAAAAGTTTTTTGTATTACTGCTGTGTCCTTCTAAGGCCGCGTACACACGACCGGTCCAAACCGATGAAAACGGACTGAAGTTGAGTTTCATCGGTCCAAACCAACCGTGTGTACGGCCCATCGGTCTGTTGTCCTTCGGACAAAAATTTGAGAACTTGCTTTAAAATCGAACCGATAGACGGCTGACCATCGGTCCAAACCGATGGTTAGTACACAAAAGCATCGGTTCAAAACCCGTGCATGCTCAGAATCAAGTCGACGCATGCTTGGAAGCATTGAACTTAATTTTTTTCAGCACGTTGTGTGTTTTACATCACCGCGTTCTGACCCGATCGGTTTTTGAACTGATGGTGTGTACGCACATCAGACCATCAGTCTGCTTCATTCTCAACCTGACTAACGTTCTTTTTCTTCACTCCACTTTTATAAAGTGTGTCCAGAAATGGTATGTTAGGGACAACATGTAAATTGTCAAAAGTGTGTTTTAGATTGCAGTTGTTTAAATTCTAAGTAATGGTAGTTAGCTACCTTAGACCTTGTGACTTTTTTTTCTTAACAAATTCTCAACCATGTCTCCAGGACATCTTTTGTGCCAATACATTTCTTTGGACTGCCGCTTTGCATATCCTTAAGAATCTGCCAGCTCTCATGACCACATCATGACCTGGACCATAAAAAACAGTTTCATAAAGGAATTTTTTCTTGATGGACATCCTTCTCCCACAATATCTACAGAATTCTTCATCCAAGTTACTGTTGTCAAGTATTGCCGTAACCTCTTGTGTCTTTCCCTTGTCCTCTTAGACTGTAGGGTATTTTGAATGAGGTTTTTATTTTTACTGGTCAACTGTTTGTATACTCAATGCTGTTATGAAGGCCCTGAACAAATTATTGTAAAATGTTACAGAAAATATTATCAATATATACAGTTGCTCATAAGTTTACATACCCTGTCAGAATTTATGATTTCTTGGCCATTTTTCAGAGTATGAATGATAACGCAAAAACTTTTCTTTCACTCATGGTTAGTGTATGGCTAAAGCCATTTATTATCAATCAACTGTGTTTTTACTATTTAATACCGTATATTGCCCCCTTTATCATCAATGACAGCTTGAAGTCTTTTGTGGATGAGGTGTGTAAACTGCTCCTTTACTGCTCCTTCCCATAGGAATCAATGGGACAGAGCGGCTATACCGCCCGTAGCCGCGGTTTGCGGGCGGTATTAACCCTTTTTTGGCCGCTAGCGGGGGTTAAAAAACGCACCGCTAGCGGGGGTTAAAACCGCACCGCTAGCGGCCGAATATCGAGGGAAAATACGCCGGTATAGAGGCGCTAAAAATCGCGCTGCTATACCACCACCACACCTCCCTCACCCAGTGTGAAAGGGGTCTTAATGTAAAACTCCATTTCTAAAAAGCCACATACAGAAGTATTCTCTGATTCTATTTTGAGTACAATTATGATGGTGCTGTGCCACCATTTAAAAAAAAAATATTTTGACAGTATTCGTGAATATCTGTACATAAAATAGAAGCATTTTGTCTTCCATCAGAAAGCATAAAAGTCACTTCTCAGTTGGATATTCTGTGTGTCTGTCCATAAATTGAACCCAGGTCTGTCTCTACTGTATTTGTTTCACTTGTAACCTTTTTACAGCGTTTAATCAGTCTGACCTGCATTCTGTGGGTTAATCAAAAATTCTTTGACATTTATCTGACATTTTAATTTACACTAAATGAAACCACAAGAGTTTAGCCTGTTCATTATAAAACCATCTGTCAAATAGCAAGAAGATAAAATCCTAGTATTGGTTAATAGACAGTTAAGTAGCCCTGAAAACAGGCAAAACATATGCACCTAACTTTTTTTGTGTGAAAAAACACTGGGTGTGACGTTGTTTTGTGCCCATCTGGTTATTTGCATCACAAATGGGAAAAACAAACCAAAGAAATCCTTCAGGGTAGCGCTACAACAAAGGAAGATGAGAGAGTCCCACAATCATGTAAATGATAAAATGTATTAAAATGTCTCAAGGGCAAGAATCTCCGGAATACAGCCTTGTGAAGCAAGATGTACACAGTGCAATGTGAGAGCAGTTCCATGTGATTATACACCTCCAAGACAATTAGCCACAGGGCTAATGCAAGCATTCAAACACTTCTGCTGAGCAAATTACTCCTCCCACAGGCAGAGCGTCATACGCGAAGTGAACAAATCTAAGGCTTAGGGCATCAGCCGTGGGCGATATGCAGCACTCTTACCCTGTCCCAGGTGGATGTGCGGGCGATCCGGCGAACGGACTTGCGATCGGCCGTGGATGGGAGGAAACTATCAGTCCTTTTGCACCGTAAGCAATGGGGACGCGCACTGTTGATATCATCCACAACAAACTTTTTCAGAGACTGCTCAGACAGAACATGGTTCTGTCATGGTGTTCTGTCTAAGCAGACTCAAAGTTTGATGTGGATGATACCAGCGGTGTGCGACCCTCATTTTCAACTGGCATATAATTGTATTATTATAATTCTAAGCAGATGTCCAGAGCACCCCCAATGCCCCTTAGATTAGATGTCAAGATCCACCCTCCCAACCATCAAAACTCTTGAGTCTCCCACCCTCCTTCACTCTACAGTGTACCTCCTTTACCTTGTGCTTCTGCCGAGAAGAAGCTGGGAGCAGAGTTGGAAAGCAGAAAGTGCAGGCTCTGAAGGAGGACCAGAGGAGGGCTGGAGTCAGTTTCTAGAGTCTGCTGAATGCTCAGACAAGGGTAAGCAATGAGGGGGTACTGCATCTGGATTGACTTTAACAACATTGTGTATTTGGGTATGCCTCTAAAATGGCTGAGGAAAATCCAGCTCGTCCAGAACCAGGCCGCTAGACTAATCTCTGGCCTAAATAGGCGGGAGCATATTACCCCTACCCTGCGATCACTGCACTGGCTCACTGTGGTAGATCGCGTTGAGTTTAAGGCTCTTTGTCTCGCCTATCGTGCTTATCATGGGACGGGCCCGCAATATCTGAATTCCTTGATAACGCGATATGCTCCTGCACGAGCACTCAGATCACTAACAGCTGGTCTTGTCACTTGCCCGTTTGCTTACCTTTGGGGGCAGACTCTTTTCTGTGAGAGCAACGGCTCTATGGAATAGTCTCCCTGTTTCCATTCGGTCTCTCCCCTCTATTATGGCCTTTCGTAAAAGGATAAAAACTTGTTTTTTTGAGAAAAAGCAGGCCGAGTCATGTTAGTTCTCCCTGTTGTTCCCTGGTGATCTGTTTTTGTTTTTTTTTTAGTTTGTTTTTTTGCTCTCCTTTTTTCTTTTCCTTCTATTTCTTTCCCTCCCTGACTTGATTTATCTATTTCCAGTTATGTTTTCTGCGCTTAGACACTGCCCTGACGGGTCAGTATTTGGCGCATTATAAATCTATTAAATCAATCAATCAAATCAATCTGCACAAAGAGGCACAGGTTCTGAGGATTTTTGTTCTCTCTGCTGCTGACTCCTGAAATAGGGGGAGGGAGCAGAGAGGAGCCCCTGAGTGGCTGTAGGGAGATACTCAGGATCTGGTGGAGGAGTTCTGTTCCACCTCCCTGCTGCTAACTGCTAAGATCAGGTGAAGATGAGGGAAGTGCTGCAGCTGCAGGATAGGTGTGAGGGCCACATGGGCCTTGTTTTTAACACATGTGCCCTTATAGATTGTATGTTTTTCCATCTTCTGTATCTCACTTATTGCATACAGTAGAGGAAGAGCATAGGGAGATCCTCACTGGTGTGTGGAGAAATATCAAAATGCTAAAAAGCTAAACAACTTTAAATAGTGGTGTTACCTTGGGGTTGCATTATATGTTGCAGGGTGTGAATAGCAAGAGAATCCCTGCAGAATTGGAAATATCTTGAAATCTAAAGTAAAATACAAAGGTTTCATCCCGCTGAACTTTTGCATTTTATTGAACTAGTAATTGCAATTGAAATTGACAAGGTTTCTGTTATGTAGACTGAATTTGATAGTACTCATTAAATCAAAGCGCGCTTGATTAACTGTGTATACAGTATATACAGATTAGACCATAAATATTAGGACCATAGTAAGGTATTGCCAGAAAATGGAGTTCAATGATAATAATAAATGTGGGCTGAAAATGCAGACTGTCAGCTTTAACATTAAGGTTTATGCATTCCAACAGGGTGGCCATTTTAGGAATTGGAACATTTTTTATTTGTTTTTATGTAGCCCTTCCTTTCAAGGGACCAAAGGTAATTGGAAAATTGACTGGCAAGATGTTCAGTGTCCAGGGGAGGGGAGTAATACATATTATTTAATTGAACAGTTGATTTCAGGTCTGGAGTTTGCATTTGGAAGCTGTTGCTGTGAACTCATTAACCACTTCAGCCCCGGACCATTTTGCAGCTTAAGGACCAGGCCACTTTTTGCGATTCGGCACTGTATCGCTTTAACTGACAATTGCGCGGCCATGTGACGTGGCTCCCAAACAAAATTGACGTCTTTTTTTTCCCACAAATAGAGCTTTCTTTTGGTGGTATTTGATCACCTCTGCGGTTTTTATTTTTTGCACTATAAGAAAAAATAGAGCGACAATTTTGAAAAAAAATCAATATTTTTTGCTTTTTGCTATAATAAATATGCCCAAAAAAATATATAAAAAACATATTTTATCCTCAGTTTAGGCTGATACCTATTCTTCAACATATTTTTGGTAAAAAAATCGCAATAAGCGTTTATTGATCAGTTTGTGCAAAAGTTATAGCGTTTACAACATAGGGGATAGTTTTATGGCATTTTTATTATTTTTTTTTTTTACTATTAATGGCGGCGATCAGTAATAATTTTGGTGACTGTGACATTATGGCGGACACATCGGACACTTTTGACAAATTTTTGGGACCATTGTCATTTTCACAGCGATCAGTGCTATAAAAATGCACTGTTTACTGTGAAAATGGCACTGGCAGTGAAGGGGTTAACCGCTAGGTGGCGCTGTAGGGGTTAAGTGTTCCCTGCATAGTGTTTCTTACTGTAGGGGGGGTGGGCTCTGTGTCACATGACACTGATCTCTGCTCCGAGTACACGGAGCCGAGATCAGTGTCATTGTCACTAGTCAGAGCGGGGAGATGCTTGTTTACACAAGCATCTCCCCGCTCTATACCTCCGTGAGACGATCGCGGGGATCCCCACGGCGATAGAGTCCACGGGACAGGTCAGGGTCATGAGCGCACCACCGGCGGTGCGCGTAGCCACACGGACAGGCATTTAAAGGGGACGTACAGGTACGTTGATATGCCTGTCCGTGCCATTCTGCCGACGTATATGTGCAGGAGGCGAACCTTAAGCGGTTAAAGTCCAAAGGTCTGTCTGCACAAGTAAAGCAGGCCATTATTTGGCTGGAACAGCAAAACAAACCAAACTAATCATAAAGATTACATAAACTTTAGCAGTGGCCACAATTTGATACATTCTCGTACTCAATAAAAGCTGCTTCACTAAAGGTGTTCACTCCAAAAAAGTGAAGGTCCACTTCAATTATCCAATCAAGAGCAGATGAAGTAAGTGAATAGGGATTTGCTTTGCACACGATTAAATAATTAAAGTGAACTCGTCTTTTGAGGCTCCTTAAAGTGGATGTAAGCCTGATTCATGAAATTTGACCTAGGCACATAGATCTGTAGCGTTTTCTTATCTTTCTCCAAAGCACAGTGTCCTATGTGTCTCTGCTGTTTCGTTTCTGTTATCAGCATGATAACTTCTGACAAGTTCTCAGAGACAGGAGATAAAAGCAGCTGTAAATTGGTGGGGGGAGGGGGGAAATAGTTATACATTGTCTTGCCACAGCACAGCTCTGCAAGTCTGTCTATGTGGAGGACGGGTGCCTTTCCTCCAATCAGCTGTCTCCCAGTGTAATCTACACTCAGTGCAGAATGAGGAAGTAAAAATTCTAATACGATGTAAGAATTCTAAAGAATATAGAAAGGGAAAGACAGGAGATATGCATGTAGAACGTATGTAACGAGATTTGTTTTGATCTCTGTGTATCATCTGAGGCTACACTGGGTATATGTGAGGTTTACATCCACTTTAGGAAAATCAGTGGCTTTATCACCACGTAAGACAACTGTGCTAGATGGTTTCTGGATTATTTCCTTGGTGAAAAAAACTCATTCACAACATCCATTCAACCCTAGAACTAGACATCCCAGGACCAAGAACACATTCCATTGTCATTCTTCAATCGTCATGAAAATTAAGTACAGATGGTTTGCCACATAGTGCAAACTTCTGGTAAACCTTAAAAAATAAAAAAGGCCAGATTATACTTTGCCAGATGAATTCTAATACATATATGGCTGTACTGTACTATCTGCTCAAAATCAGCCAATTAATGCAAAATTGATAGGACAGTGCTAGGACTTGTGAAAGCTAGCCAGCCTTTGAAGACAAAGAAGTGGAATGTTCTTCAATAGCTAGGTCAATCACCTGGCCTCAACCCGACTGAACATGCCTTTCTTTTTTTTTTTCCTATCCAACAAAATTGTATTCAGTTTTCAGAGGTACAAGGCATACATAGTCCCCTTTACTTTGCGGGGAAAGAAAAAAACGAACATGCCTTTCATGTGTTAAAAGCAAAACTGTAGTAACGACCTGGCAAAGCATCGATAGGGATTAAAATCAGCATTTGGTGGTTCAAGATGACAGGGGGCGGGGCATTGATTGAAAAATAATTTTCAATAGATTATTATAGCCATAACACTTTTATTATATCTGTATTATATACTTTTGGCACCCTAAAAGTGGGGGAACTATGTATAAAAATGGCCATATATCCAATATTACAAAAATTCTGTCACTGTTTGAATATTTTAGCTGTGTGTCCGTGTAAGATAATATTATATACAAATTGCAGAGACACACTTTGGTAAATCAGTATGTGGTAAATTAATTTTACCAGATTACTACATTTCTAACGAGCAGGGTGAATAATTATATATATATATATACATTTTTCTTCACTAGCAGTAGAAATGATTTAAAGTCAACTTCATTAATGTATCATTTATTTTTTTTACAATGTGCTTTATGTGTACAGCATTAGTTTCCTGCTGTTTAAATTGAGCCTTAAGCAGCAGTACCCTTTTTATGATATCAAATTAATTACAGACACACTGATCAGATGTTAGATTGATGTGCTATTTTATAAAGTTTTCTCTGAGTTATCTATCTGATTCATGCCATTAGGACTGTAGGAAAGAAAGCATTTTGTGAATGGCATACTTTTTATTAGGTACATCTGCTTGTTATTTTATATATCGGAACTACTTAACCATTTGCATCTCAATACACAGAGCATGCAGACTTGGTTAACGGGTTTAGCTGCTGCTCTGTCAAATAATAAAATGGAGAACGTGTGATTTAAGCATCTTTTTGATTGTGGAATAATTGTGTGGTTTCAGCATTGGACTTTCATGCACCACAGCTTCTAGAACTCACATAAAATGAGAAAATAATACAGTGAGTGTCAGTTCTGTGGCTGCAAATACTTTGTTAATGAAAAAGGTTGTAGGTGAATACCTCTTAAGCCATGGGTCTTCAAACTACGGCCCTCCAGTTGTTCAGAAACTACAACTCCCATCATGCCTTTTCATGTCTGTTAAAGTCAGTGTGTTACAATGCCTCATGGGATGTATAGTTCTACAACAGCTGGAGGGCCGTAGTTTGAGGATCACTGTCTTAAGCTGACAGAAGGTGCACAAGTAGCAAACTTTACAGCAGAACTGTTCTGTAGGGCATCTCATATCGCACATGATAAACCTTGAAAAGGATGAGATACAGCAACAGAAAACTATTCTGGTCTCCTCTCCTGTCAGCTAAGAACAGAAATATGGTCTGCAGTGGGCGCAAGATCACCAAAACAAAATGACAAAAGATGAAAAATAACATCTTCCAATATTGTGGTTTCTGCTGCAATGTGATAGAAGGGTCTGATTTTGGCACATATGCAGCATAGGAATTTTTAGGGAACAGAGGTAAACAGCATGAGAAATCCATAGAAATCTTGTAATACTATTGGTTGAACATGGATCAAAATTTTAGACGTACTGTATCATGGCAAGATCTTACTACCGTCGTAAAATGATAGCCAGAAGTAATGCAACACCCTATATTTCTTAAATTACCATTCACAGGATTATAATTGGAGAAGGCTTAATATGCAATAGTGTAGTAAGTTTTCTTGCAGAATTCCACAATATCTAATATAACATAGCTTGACAAAGTAAGTCGGGGGATGATGGACAACCGTAGGTACAGTAAATAAATAGGTATGCAAACAAGCATACATGTTATATAATCAAATGATTGTTGTGAATTCCATTTTTGGTTCTGTATTGCAACGACATGAGAGTCGAAACTTGGTTTGATGGGTATGGGCCTTTACAAGTGTGTTTAAGAGCAAGATCACTCTACTACTTTGTGGTCAAATTTTACTTTTTCTTGGTCACCATTGCTCATTGCAGAGATGATGATGATTACCAATTGGCTGAAAGCTCAGAGATGACATAAGAAACCGCAAAGCTGAACATAGAAATAGGTGTGTCACTTTCCTGGCTGTACATAGGTGTGTGAATCACAAGATTGATTGAACAGAATTACAAAAGCTCTCAGTAGATAGTGAATACAGGTGAAACTCGAAAAATTAGAAAATCATGCAAAAGTTAATTTATTTCACTAATTCAATTTAAAAGGTGAAACGAATATATGAGATAGACTCATTACATGCAAAGCAAGATAGTTCAAGCCATGATTTGTCATAATTGTGATGATTATGGATTACAGCTCATGAAAACCCCAAATCCACAATCTCAGAAAATTTGAATTGTAAAAGGATGCAATATTCCAGGCTCAAAGTGTCCCACTCTATTCAGATAATTAAGCCATAACACCTGCAAAGGTTTCCTGAGCCTTTAAATGGTCTCTCAGTCTGGTTCAGTAGGAATCACAATCATGGGAAAGACTGCTGGCCTGACAGTTGTGCAGAAAACAATCATTGACACCCTCCATAAGGGAAAGTCTCAAAAGGTAATTGCAAAAGAAATTGGATGTTCCCAAAATGCTGTATCAAAGCACATTAAGAAAGTTATGTGGAAGGGAAATATGTGGAAGAAAAAGGTGCACAAGCAGCAGGGATGACCGTAGGCTGGAGAGGATTGTCAGGAAAAGGCCATTCAAAAGTGTTGGGCACTTTCACAAGGAGTGGACTGAGGCTGGAGTCAGTGCATCAAGAGCCACCACACACGGACGGATTCGGGACATGGGCTTCAAATGTCGTATTCCTCTTGTCAAGCCATTCCTGATCAACAAACAACGTCAGAAGCGTCTTACCTGGGCTAAAGAAAAACAGACCTGGCCTGCTGCTCAGTGGTCCAAAGTCATCTTTTCTGATTAGAGCAAATTTTGCATCTCATTTGGAAACCAAGGACCTAGAGTATGGAGGAAGAATAGAGAGGCACACACTGAAGTCCAGTGTGAAGTTTCCACAGTCTCTGTTAATTTGGGGAGCCATGTCTTTTGCTGGTGTTGGTCCACTGTGCTTCATTAAGTCCGGGGTCAACGCAGCCATCTACCAGGAGATTTTGAAGCACTTCATGCTTCCTTCCACAGACGAGCTCTATGGGGATGCTGACTTCATTTTCCAGCAGGACTTGGCACCTGCCCACATTGCCAAAAGCACCAAAACCTGGTTTAATGACCTTGGGATTACTGTGCTTGATTGACCAGAAAACTTGCCTGACCTGAACCCCATAGAGAATCTATGGGGCATTGCCAATAGAAAGATGAGAGACATGAGACCAAACAATGCAGAAGAGGTGAAGGCCGCTATTGAAGCATCCTGGTCTTTAATCACACTTCAGCAGTGCCACAGGCTGATAGCTTCCATGCCACACCGCATTAAGGCAGTAATTGCTGCAAAAGGGGCCCAAACCAAGTACTGGGTACATATGCATGCTTATACTTTTTAGAGGTCCGATATTGTTCTATGTACAGTCCTTGTTTTATTGATTGCATGTAATATTCTAATTTTCTGAGATTGTGGATTTGGGGTTTTCATGGGTTGTAAGCCATAATCATCACAATTATGACAAATCACGTCTTGAACTATCTTGCTTTACATGTAATGAGTCTATCTCATATATTAGTTTCACCTTTTAAGTTGCATTAGTGAAATAAATAAACTTTTGCACGATATTCGAATTCTTCGAGTTTCACTCGTATATACTGTATAATAAGATACTCACATTTACATTTTATCAGAGATATAAAAAATATAGGTAAATGATATCTGTACACAGTCCTGCAACCAATGTAACATGACACCACACAGATCTTTTTAACCCCCCCCTCACCTTACACTTCTGTTTGTTTTGCAGATGGAATTAGCAGTGGCTCCCTTGTGCAGAAGAGTGGCTGATCTAGGAAAGTCATACAGACTGTTGAGATCATTCAGGTGCGCATATAATATTTGCTAAAAACTTAAAACTTATAATTGCCAATTTATTAAAGGTAAGTTAAGCATTGCCTCTGGACAGCTAGGATCATCTGAAAATGCAACAATGGTACTTTTGTGCGACTTTGTGGAATTTAATGCCATGAAGCATTAATGGATAAAATCTAATGTATTGCTATTGGTAACATTTATTTTCTTCTGTACGGTATTTTTCTTCATTATTACTTAAAGGTGTACATTTGTAATCTCCTTTGCCAGACTTAGAAATCTTTTCCTGCAGCTTCAAATGTAGGGTAATTAAGAAAGAGCTAGGGCATTGTCTACATTGCTCTGTTAACCACTTCAGCCCCAGACCATTTTGCTGGTCAATGACCAGGCCACTTTTTGCGATTCGACACTGCGTCGCTTTAACTGACAATTGCGCGGTCGTGCGATGTGACTCCCAAACAAAATTGGCGTCTTTTTTTCCCACAAATGGAGCTTTTTTTTGGTGGTATTTGATCACCTCTGCGGTTTTTATTTGTTGTGCTATAAACAAAAATAGAGCGACAATTCTGGATTTTTTTTTTTTTTACTGTAATAAATATCCCCCAAAAATATCAAAAAAAAAATGAGTTTTCCTCAGTTTAGGCCGATACGTATTCTTCTACATATTTTTCGTAAAGAAAATCGCAATAAGCGTTTATTGATTGGTTTGCGCAAAAGTTATAGCGTCTACAAAATAGGAGATAGTTTTATGGCATTTTTATTAATATTTTCTTTTTTTTTTACTAGTAATGGCAGCGATCAGCCATTTTTATCGGTACTACGACATTATGGCAGACACTTCGGACCCTTTTGACACATTTTTGGGATCATTGGCATTTTTATAGCTATCGGTGCTATAAAAATGCATTGATTACTGTGAAAATGCCACTGGCAGAGAAGGGGTTAACACTAGGGGGCGACGAAGCGGTTAATTATGTTCCCTAGGTGTGTTCTAACTGAAGGGGGGGTGGGACTGACTAGGGGAAATGACAGATCGCTGTTCATACATTGTATGAACAGACGAACAGTCCTTTCTCCCCCTGACAGGAACGGGAGCTGTGTGTTTACACACACAGCTCCTGGTTCTCGCTCTGCAACGAGCGATCGCGGGTGCCCGGCAGTGATCGCGCCCGCCGGGCACGAGCGTCGGCACCAGAGGCGAGCAGGGGGCGCATGCGCGTCCCTAATGGCTGAAATGCGAAATTACGTATACCTACATGATTTTGCGCAGCCGAGCTGACCTGCCGCCGTATTATACGGCGGCTGGTCAGCTAGTGGTTAAGTGGTTAACAAAAGTCTGCTACACTGAAATGTTGGCTATACATTTGTTCCACTGCTCGGGCTAAACAGCATGGATTAGAGCATCTACACTACCAGTGGTTCTATACAGAAAGCTGCCAAACCTGTGGCTGCCTGAATACCGGAACAGTGACTGCATCTAATTGGATGAAGTCACTTTTCAGCTGACAATTTTCCATCTGGAATATTTGATTTTTCAGTTGGAGTTGGTTAAGTTGGGTGGCACTGACAGCAAGAATCGCCCAAATTTTGAGCTGTGCATGGCAAGCTAAAGTCACCCGCTAGTAGCATCTGCCTCCTGCCACTCTATACAGTGCATATGTAAGGAGTTTACCAAGCTGGAATTGATAGGAAATGCTATTTACACAGACAGAGCAGGAAGGAAATAACTGGCTCTAGAGATGATTACACCATTATCCAAATTTTTGGGGAACTGCAAATTTTCACAGAGATTCATATTTACATAGGTTGAAAAAAAGACATTAGTCCATATAGTTCAACTAATAAAATCAATTCCCTAAATCAACTACCTCTGGTGGTATTACTTCTAGTATCCAGTTAAATTGTGTGCATTTAGGGATGCATCCAGCTCTTTTTTAGAACAATCTTCTGAGCTGGTTCTTGAGGGAGTGTAATTCCCTCAATTTACGAACTGACTTGCTCCATTCTACTGACATCAAGTAAACTGTAACTTAGTGGCTTCCAAAATTAATTAACCAGTAGGTATGTAAGTGGTCACCTACCTATTCGGGTAAATATAATACTATAACACCATTATTTAAAATGTCCAAAAGAAGGTTCAAATGGCTAAAAAAGTATTGTATGTTTCTGATCCATTGATAAAAAGATCTCATTCATTCCGTCTTTATTAACATTTTACTAAATATTTACAGAGAAAGCAAATATACCAAATACAAAATGTCAGCACGTGTAGTAAAAGAAACAAAAGTAAAATTGCGTGAAAAAAAAAGGCAATCACAATTCTGGTTAGGCTTTTCATTAGGCAGGATATCAATGTAAGGGGTCCTCCGGGTAAGGGTAGATTATCAAGGTTACAGAGTATGTCTAGAACACATTCAGTGTGTTGCAGAAGACTGTGTCTAAAATAGACTCCACTGTAATGGAAATTGACCTGTACCCGAGTACACCTGTGCTTAAGCGGAGTTCCACTCAAAAGTGGAACCTCTGCTTATCTTCTCCCCCCCCCCCCCCCTTTGTTGCCACATTTGGCATCGTTCAGGGGGAAAGGTAGGAACGGGTACTTCCGGGAGGCTGTACCGTGGCGCCGCCACTCGGAAGTTCACCCCCACCTCCTCCTTCGCCGCCGGGCCAGTAAGAAAGCGCAGCGTGGTTCGCGCTTGCGCAGTAGGGAACCAGTTGTGAAGCCAAAAGACTTAACTGCCGGTTCCCCTTACCATGAATGGTGGCGGCAGGACCCGAGAGCCTCTCCGAAAATAGTCTGTAGTGCCGACATCGCGGGCGCCCTGGACCGGTAAGTGTCCTAATATTAAAAGTCAGCAGCTACAGTATTTGTAGCTGTTGTCTTTAAAAAAATTGTGGGTGGGCGGAGCTCCTCTTTCCTCTAAGGAAAAAAAAGAGGGGTTGTCTTCCCCCTTGGCCGGCATTGAGCCCCAAAGTCTCTATCACGCTTGTTTGAGTTATGGATGTAGCTATTCTGTATTTCTCAGAGTGTATCGCTGCAGCATGAGTGGCAGTTCAGATCTGAAGACAACCTCACAGGGCAAACACCGAAACCCTATTATGCAAATCCTAAATATCTTATATCTTGCATACAGAGATCACAATATTATTGATTATCATAGACATTGCCCATTTCCTGAAGCTCCGGGGTGAAATTCTTTCAACGAATTGGCAGAATGTTTGTACATATTCTGTTACAGATCAAGCTTCTTTTGTCCTACTATTTAAGGAATAAGGCTTTACAAACTTTCCAGTGATTTCAGGAAATGGAAAGTTATGCGCTGTACTTATTATAAAACTGTACGGCTACACACTTTGCCATTCTTTTGTAGTTGGCACACTAATGAGCAGTTTTTCATTCATTTCCATTCATTATATTCAGTTGGATACACAGAAATCTTGCAGATTAAAATGCATATTTGTTTTGAATTGAGGCTAAAAATGAACCAATTTACAATTCTAGCACACAATCAGTCTGTTTTGTTCATTGCAGGCTTTATGCCGGTGCTGCCTGTGCAGGCAGTTATTTCAGGGAACAGTGTTTAGCTTGAAAGAGATGACTGTATCTGAGATTACATGTTCAATGCAGGAGCAGATTGGAGCCTGCCAGGCAGCACCATCATCAATGTTCATATATCTAGACGTATTAAAGAGAACCAGTCATCATCTGCATATTCAGAAATAAATGTGCAGTCTGACCTATAACAGATTTGTATTTCCCACCTTTTAGAATAATTAACTGTGTGCTGAGTGAGCACATCGGTATCACATGACAGAACACTGCAGTTATATCTTTTGTATTCTGGCGAATACACAAGGAAGTCTTGGAAAACACAAACCCCTGTTGTACAAAATAAATTGCAGGATTATGGAATGAACTGATTGGGTGATTATAGAAGGAATATGTACATGTTAAAGTATTTAAGACATATACAAAAATGGGGACTGAGTAAGCCACCAGGCTCCTCTTATATCCCCTTTGGTTGGACTGCTCAATTACCTCCATATTTTGTAGTAATTGTATCAATTCATAATAATGTTACAAGCCAAAAAGTCAGGGGAAGCATGCAAAGTGCAGTAGTGAGAGCAGGAATACCTGTGCAGTGATGTAAAGTGGAGTGCAAGCATGGTGGCTTATGAGAGAAGAGGGGTGCAGACATGCTGCATTGTATGAGAAGGGGGTGTGGAGGGTGGTGGCAGAAGGTGGGCTGTAGGGGAATAGGAGGGGGTTCTGAAAGAAGGGGGCCTACATGCACGGTGGGTAGTGAGAGAAGGGGTTGGCAGGTGCCGCAGTGGTAAAAGGGGGTGAAATCATGGTAGGTTGTGAGAGAAGGGACGACCTGGTGTGTTAAGTGGTGAGAAATGATGTGCTGCAGGCATCGTGTGGGGTGAAGGGAAGGGGGCAAACACACTGGGTGCTAAGGAAAGGGCGTCTGCAGGTATGCTGGTTGGTGAAAGAAGAGGGGACAGCAGGTGCAGTGAGTAGTAAAATAAGTGGAATGGCAAGCTTAGTGTGTGTGGTGAAAGAACGGGGACAGGTACAGTGGGTGGTAAGAGGAGAGGATAAAGACATGGAGGGTTATGAGAGATGGGAGACAGCAGGCATGTTTAATGGGGAGAGAAAGGGAATGGTAACCACAACTGTTGTCAAGGGAAAAGGGGCAACAGGCATGGTGAGTGAGGAAAGGGGGACAGCAGGTGCAGTGTGGGAAGGGGTAGGCACGGTGGCTGGTGAAGGAAGGGGGTGGTGGCAGGCACGATGGGTGACATGAGGGTAGCGGGGGGGGGGGGTTTAAGGTTCAGACAGAGTGGATGGTAAGGAAAGAGGGGTAGTGAAATGGGGGACTCAGTGAGTGAGGCGTGTGTTTTGGGTGGTTAAGGAAGCGGGGATGCAGGCGTGGTGGGTGGAGAAGGAAGTGAGGGTGCAGGTGTGGTGGGTGGAGAAGGAAGTGAGGGTGTAGGTTTGGTGGTGCAATGTAGCATGTAGGGACAAGGAACTGTCTCTGGACAGCAGGCTGGCCTTCCATAAAACCAGGGTACTTCTGAAAGTAAGGGGAAAAAGGTGGGGACTGATGCACATATTACGCAAACCACAATGGGTGCCACCTGTCTCTCCAGCGCAATTAGCCATTCATCATCTTCTCTACCCCTTCAGATGCCAGGCCTAGTTCTATGGACAATTTTAATGAGAGGGGCACTTTGGAAGAGGGTACATTGTTAGAGAGAACAGTCTGACCAGGGGGCTGGGAGCAGAATGATCTAAGAGAGGGGTACATTGGCCAGGAGAGGAGCAATGTGGATGAGGTAGTGACATGAGGAGAGCAGACCCTTGGGTAGGGGGAGTGATAGGAGTCTGGTATGTTTGGTTATTTGGGGACAGAGGAAGGAGAGCAGGCATGTGGGACAGTAGTGTATCGGAGGGGATGAATAATCATGGGTTTGCTCAATATTTTTGTTAGTCTAATTAGTCAATAGAGCGGAAAAGGTGGGAACTGGAAGAGGCATTGCCTTGGACAGATATTAGTCCAGTTGGTATTGCTGTGTTTACAATCTTTTCTTGTGGAGAGACGGATTGTTACTCTGGTATGTCTATTTAATGTGAGATATTTTCTATTATACTCCAGTCGTACTGAAGCTTTCACATGTTGTTATATTACATATGGATTTCTGTGATAATAGCAGGGGTTCTCCCGTACCTTAGACTACTGCGGAACCTCCTGAAATGCTGTTGATTTATTTATCTGCTATGTTTTACAAGCAATAGCTGGGTGGAAGCATCCTTGTATTTTATAACTGCATGTGATTGTACTCATATTTAGTTTTCTTCTTGTTATTTTTTGCTAGTTTTTGATTGTGTGCTTTGTCTTAAAAACACAAATATTCAATAAAAAATTATTTGGAAATTAAAAACGTGGATCGACACCCCTTTTGCTTCAATATATATCTTTAGTCCAGTGATTTTTCCAGTGAAAAGAGAAGTAGCACCGTGATGATCTCTCTGTCACTCTATCTCTTCCTATAAGCATGCTTTGTGTCCACACAAGAACGGATTTGCTGCTTGTACTGCTACTCCCTGTCACACTATAGCCCTGATATACAGGGACTGCAAGAGGCTCATACCTGATCAAATTCAGGTACTTGAACTTCTTGCGTTTATATTATTTGTAGCTCCCTCCTAGTTAGGTGCTAGTATAGGTTGTTCGTAGGTACATTTTGTCATTTTTGGGCTCTTCTGTAGTCGGTGGAATTAATTATTTTGATCTGCAGCTACTGGTTCGCTTGTCTCCCCGTCTTTCCAGAAATGGAACATAGTGGGTAGAGTCTGAGTTGGTCCTGTATACAATCTCAGCCAATCCCTGGTCAGAAGAATGACCAGCAGGGGGCTGAGAGGGGTATGTAGGAGCTGAAGCATAGGGCATGCAGGGCCATTTGCCTGCTGGAGAGTGACCCAGCCTGGAAGTGCTGTTAAACCTTCTAAGGCTCTGAGACGTTTCCAAGACGTTCTGGATTCTGGCTCGCCAAGGAGCTGAAGGATCTTCCCCAAGTTGCAGGAACAACCAAGCAATATCCAGAGAGGATTTTAACAGGAGATTCATGGTGCAGTGTCAGCTAAAACTGAAAGAAGGCATCCAGATACCTTGTGACACAGTGCGTAGGCCTGGGAGAGACTATTGCTATTGTGCACCTTTTTTGCTGGAGGGACTATTACAGACCTGTTGCCAGGGTTGTTTCCATGGTGGGAGCCCCCTGTGCCGAGCTGTTGCTACTTTCCGTATAGGAGACCTTTTGCTACTACAGTTAACTTTTATGTTTTTTAGTTCTGGGTATCCCAAGCCTTTTCCTAATCCCTATCCCAGTTCTACAAAACAATAAAAACACACACAAAAAGACATCTGCCTGATCATGGTGTGAAAGACTCATTGGGACTTTATGCACCTGGCTGAAAATACCCTGTGTGCACCAAATTGGGATCAGAACCTGGGTTATACAGCGGGACCAGTCAGGAGGTTTGCGTTACATATTAATTTAATGATGTATTAATGATTGCAGAGCTGTATGGCTTTTATATCTGCCGAGAGTTCAGCTTTAAGTATGTTTTGCTAATACATATAGATAATAAAATATGCATGCCATTATTGTGGTGTCTCACTCATATTTACTTTTTCAGACCATTACTATTTCAAACTAGTGAGCATATTGCCAACAGCACATCTGTGGGAGATCTAATCCCATTCAGTGTCATCCTTCAGTTCCTCTTCACAAGGGCTCCGCCAGAACTAAAATCACCATACCAGGTAATGTCACTTCATCACACAGCTATGGCAACCACCATATAAACACTGTACTTTGGGGCCCAACTCGTCCCCCAATTTTGCTTATTTTTTTACACCAACCAAAGAAATAGACTCTCATGGAGTATCGATATTAAATGTTATTCCGTAATGCATGTGTGTCTCTCCCACTCTATATCTAGATGTCTGTGGCAAGATATCACATTGTATCAGTAATTTTTTTAACGCATTTGTAAATACACATATATTTTTATAAATATAGCAGAGAAAACCTGCACCACACCATGCATGCCTATAAAGTGGTGTTATGTAATACATTTTGAACGGTAACACTGATCTTCACCACTGATTTGCTGAATAAACAGCATAGCGTCCTCTCATCATCACATCTGGGAAATGTGTCTGGAGCACCTTGTCATATGTGCCATACACCCAGGAAAGATTTGATCATGAGTATTTTACTGATATGTTGTGTATATTGTTTTAGAATAACATAGGGAGGTAAAATAATGAAACTCTAGGATTGCATTTGTTTGTAGCCGTATGGTGTACACTGTCTCCTCTGGCTCTTTTTTGCCACCGCAAGGCCATATTCTAAATATAGAAAACATTAGATTAGTTGGGATGAGGCTTACAGACTGACTTCTTGGTGTCTGGCCTGTACGTCCAATTTTACAGCACTGATCATTCATTTTTAACATTCCAACTATCTCTAAAGCTCATCTTAAAGATAAACCTGTAATCATGCCCAGCAAATCTCTTCTAAATGGATTTTTAATGCAATGATCTATATAGAGTCAGAAACTTTCACTAAGGGAGAATTTACTCAGAATAATTCACATTGCTCATATTTATCAGATATTTTCTGTATGTTTGGTATTTATATAGCATTCTGTGCATTTTTCTGCAGAGAGCTGAATGGTCAATTGCTCGTTACTCCCAATGGTTGGATGACCACCCATCTGAAAAAGACAGACTCGTTCTCATCAGGTAAATGGGGTAACGGCATAAAATGGAATACAGCGTTTTAAATGGTATTATTTTGCCACTTTTAAATTATAAGAGCAGGCAGGATTTGATTAATGGGGCTAGGTACTGTCATGGATAGCGCCATACCTTACCTGTAATTTCTCTTTAGGGGAGCATCTGCTAGTATTACTGGACACATTTTAGCACAGCAATAGGAGTGGGTTTTGTAGGATTTTTAAATCTTGATGAAGTTCATTTTACTATATTGTAGCTTGTTTAGATGATTAGAAATTGATGGGAATAATGCTCTGACTGGTAGCATGGTGGACAGCTGCTAGAAGTGTATGCTGAAACTGGTCCGCGGGCCAGTTTCGGCATACATGTTCGGTCGTGTGTAGGCGCGAGCGGGCCGAATTCCAGCAAACATTTGCCCGCCGGGCCTTTTCCCAGCGGGCAAATATTCGTGGACGTGTTTTAAAACCGTCCGCTGGAATCCTGCCCGCTCGGACTTGTACGGTCGTCAGTACAGACCTACCGTACATGTCCAGGCGCCCGCCGTCCCTCGCATGCGTCGAATGATTTCGACGCATGCGTGGAAGCCTTTAAATGGCAGGCCCGCCCACGTCTCCGCGTCATCGTCGCGGCGACGACGTGGACACGCCCCGCGTATTGTTTACGCGCAGACTTCTGTACGATGGTGTGTACAACCATCGTACAGAAGCCCTCTGGCAGGCATGTACGGTGAAAACGGTCCGACGGACCGGTTTCACCGTACATGT
Organism: Rana temporaria; assembly: GCF_905171775.1. Lineage (NCBI taxonomy): Eukaryota > Metazoa > Chordata > Amphibia > Anura > Ranidae > Rana > Rana temporaria. The sequence continues at coordinate 141,492,252 of NC_053491.1, read as the reverse complement.
TTGTTCGTGTGTACCCGGCCTTAGTGTATGAATTTTTTTTTTGAGGGTGATAGATCTAAAGTTGGACCACACCAGAGAATCTCAGAATCCATGTTTCAGCACTCTGCTGCAAATGGTCAGAACCAACAGATTATTTTATAAATTCTCAACAGTCATCCTGAAGCAAGCATTTTGTCTTCCAAATTGTCCTTGGATGAATTTTTCTCACAATCTGCATGCAGGTTTTGAGTTCAAACTTATGCTTGTGTGTTTTTTTTATATAATACAAAAGTATAGCAGTAGGTTGTAAGGTTCCCACCTAAAATTGGGCCTAGTGTGTTCTGTGGCTATTGTAGGGAATGAATAAGACTAATGTGTTTGATGCTGTGTAATCCTTAAAAGTGGAGTATGGATGCAGCATTGGTCCCCCGCTGCCTACAAGATGGAGAACTGAGTGATCAAAGACCACTGATGGCTCAGTTCCTAGTCCTCAAAGAACAGAGAGTCAGTCACTGGCTGCATTGTTCTAGGGGTGGGAGCAGTTGGCTAAGTCTCCCAGAGGCTTGCTGAGAGGCTGAGCCAGCTACTGGTCCAGGCATCTGGGTGTATCTCCACGTTAAAGTCAGGATCTTTCCAAAGCCTGGACCAGCTAAGTGATTTCAGCTAACAGCGGGCTTTAGCCCACTGTCAACATAAAACGGGTCACAGGAGTGCAGAACGAATTGCACTCCTGTGATCCATAGGAGAAGTAGGGCCAAAAAAGCATTGGCCCTACTTCTCCTCCTTTAAGGCTTTATATAAATTAGACTACATAAATTCCCTCTAAGTCTTTTATATATTTTATACTAGCTTTTCAAGTAATTTCAAACTATTATGTACTTTTTTTGTACTTTAATGCAATGAAAGAGTGAAATATTTCTGACTCTCACCAAGTCTGTGTCATATAATATTACTGTATGCAATAATTAGCATGTTCTATATGTATTGCTGTTGAGTTCGCATGGGCAATCCTGACCACAACTTGTTAACATCTCATACATTCATGTGACTGATATTTTTCTGAGGTCAGTTAATGCATGGCTCTTACACGGTTCCTTTACAGTCCTGTCTCATTTAAACAACCATCTGAGCAAAGGCTATGGGCATCAGCTAGCAAGTGCCCAGGTTTTACTTTGATGGCCATGTCTCTCATGCATAATATTGCTTGTATAATTGCAGCAATATATCTGCAAGGCTTACTCAGTTTCATCCTCAGAGGAACATTATTGTGTGTCCTAATGATACTGTCTCATTAATTATTCTAAATTAGATGAAACTCCTGAATTGTAATAACATTTCTTAGAGTCGGAAGATCATTTGTGATTTAGTCATCTACAAGGAAAAATGTCTGTGAAAAAGTGCGATTTTCCTCCGTGTTGCATTTTTTGTGGTTGTTGTAGTCTCATTTGTGCCTAGAAGAGAAACATTCATTCCATCTCTGCTACATATTAAATGTCACCAGGCTGTGATTAAATATTAATAGATTATAGTCATGTAATGGCATTTTTGTGCCATGCAGTTATATTGAAAAATGTGTTCTTTCTTCTAGTAGGTTTTCGATCAGCCAGTTCTGTTGTCACTATAAATACGTGTGTGATTTGGTTGTGCAAAGTCGCAATAATATGCAGGCCCCATACACAGATCAGCAAGATCTGCACATAGATCTGTGAAGAGGATGGATATACCATTTTCCCACAGATTACATTGCAGAGAATTCTATGTATGCGAGGACTGAGGCTTCATTGGCAAGGCGCTGATTAAGATCCGGAACACAACAATTGCCCGGCTTTTCTGCTGTGAAGCTGAATCTATTAAGGCCAGCATAATGCCAATGTTATGAAGCCCAAGAATATTGAAAAAAACTGTTAGCTTTAGAAAATGTTGTTATTTTGCTCACACTAAAGATTTACCTTCGGCCTCACTCAAGTGCTGACACTTTTTGAGATTTTTCTGCACTAGTGATATAGCCACCTTTTGCACATCTCCCCAAATATTGGAGAGTATACACTGATAAGGTGGCCACAACGTCCTGCCATGTGCTTGTGGCCTCCCACTAACTTTTCTGAGCCTCAACAAATCTGCCCTTTTGCTCTCCGGCTCTTCTTTCCTATTATTTTTACCTTTAACTGACCATCCAGTGAGTGTAGTCATATTTAACTCATTCCGACTAATCTGTACTAAACCTAACTAGTAATAGTAGTGTTATATTGCCAGCTATAAAAACCCCATGCATAATTTGGTCATTACTACTGCTTTGTTTAGCCCCTCCGTGGGCTGTCTCCTCCTGTAAAACATAGTCTTGCCAGAGGTCGTCATTAACCAGCTGTAAGTCAGGTCCTGTTGTGCTTTATACTGGCTTCTCCTGTTATGCTACAATTTCTAAATAAAGTATTGATTTGTTTTCAATGTCAAAGAATACACCAATCAGCCATAACATTTGGACCGCCTACGATAACCCATTTAGCTATGGACTCCTCTAGACCTGTGAAGGCATGCTGTGTATTCTGGCACCAAAGTGTCATTAGCCTCCATGGATCAGACTTGTTTATCCAGCACATCCCACAGATGCTCGATTGGATTGATATCTGGACAATTTGGAGGCCAAGTCAACATCTCAAACTGGTTGTTGTGTTCCTCAAACCATTCTTGAATCCATCAGATTAGGCCACCTTTTTCCATTGCTCTGTGGTCCAGTTCTGATGCTCACGTGCCCACTGTGGACACTTTTGGATGTGGACACTGATCTGCACATCGCCATATGCAATAATCTGTGATGCGCTTTGTGTTCTGACACCTTTTTATTCAAACCAGCATTATTTTTGTTTGCGCTACAGTAGTTTTTCAATTAAATCAAACCCCTTGCATCTATGAGCCTGGCTGCCTATGATCGTGTTGCCAGGAACATCCCATAAGAGCTTTTTGGAGTTGCTCTGACTCTGGTATCTAGTCATTACAATTTGGCCGTTGTCAAATTTGCGCAAACCTTACACTTGCCCATTTTTTCTATTTTCAACACATCAACTTTAGGGTCAACATGTTCACTTGCTGCCTAATATAGTCCATGCACTTTCAGATGCCATGATAACGAGAAAATCGGTGTTATGCGCTTTACCTTTTAGTGGTTTACCAATAACTTACCCATCTGACTTGTATGGCTTTATACCGATAAACAATCACATTTGTCTCTGCCCTAGAGGAACTGACATTCTATACACCAGTCAGAGAATGCACACTAAGCCAACAATAGGTGGAAGCCACATAACACCCCAACAGTATCCTTTTGGACTTTGGAAATTTACCTTTGAATACATCTAAAAATATACATTATACAGCCGTAGTCAGAAGTTTTGAGAATGACGAAAATATTAATTTTCACAAAGTCTGCTGCCTCCAGAATGTTATGAAGTGTGATCAGATGATTTGCAATTTATTGCAAAGTCTCTCTTTGCCATGAAAATGAACTTAAAGGGGTTGTAAAGGAAATTTTTTTTTTCATAATAAGCATCCTTTACCTGCAGACATTCCTCTTTTCACTTCCTCATTGTTCGTTTTTGCTCAGAAGTTGCTCTATTTCTTCTCTGTTCTGTTCACTTCCTGCTTGTCTGATTTTACTGACCACCGTGAAGGGAGGCTTTACTGCGGTGGTCAGTAACGTGCTCACCCCCTCCTGGGAACTACATCTGTGTGGCAGGACGCTCTCTACGTATTAGAGACTTCAAGGAGGTGTGAATTACTGGGCGTGCCGCAATTCATACTGGGAAATGTAGTTCTTACATGAACGAACAATGCAAACCAGGAAGTGAATGAGAGAACAGAAACTAGAATGCCGGAGGTGATATAGATGAAGGAATTTAATAAGTATTTACTCGTTTTTTAACAGAATCATTACACTATTCTGTCTGTCTACCTTGCAGACATTAATTTTAGGCAAAAATTTGTTTTCCTTTAGTGACCCTTTAATCCCATAAAAAAAAACATTTCCACTGCATTTCTGAAGAAGGCTTCAGGGTGCCCAAAAAAGTCCAGCAAGTGCCCTACAGTTGATTCAACTGCGGGGCCGTGACGCCACCAGTGCAGAGATTTCTCAGGAATAGCAGCTGGCAGGTGTGAGTGCATCTACACACACAGTGAGGCAAAGACTTTTGGAGGATGGCCTGGCAACAAGAAGGGCACCAAAGAAGCCACTTCTCTTCAGGAAAAACTTCAGAGACAGGCTGAATATTCTGTGAACGGTACAGGCATTGGTCTGCTGAGGATTGGGGTAAAGTAGTTTATCTGATGAATCCTCTTTCCGATTGTTTGGAGCATCTGGAAAAAAAAAAAACCTTGTCCGGAGAAGAAAAGGTGAGCGCTATCATCAGTCCTGTGTCAATCAACAGTAAAGCATCCTGAGACCATTCATATGTGGGGTTGCTTCTCAGCAAAGGGAGTGGGCTCACTCACAATATTGCCTAAGAACACAGCCATGAATAAACAATGGTAAAAAAAACATCCTCCGAGAGCAACTGCTCCTAACAATCCAAGAACAGTTTGATGACGAACAATGCCTTTTCCAGCATGATGGAGCACCTTGCCATAAGACAAAGGTGACTTGGGGAACAAAACATCTAAATTATGGGTCCATTGCCAGGAAACTTCCCAGAACTTAATTTCATTGAGAATTTGTGGACAATCCCTAAGAGGCAGGTGAACAAAAAAAAAAACACACATTTTGGCAGACTCCAAGCATTGATTATGCCATCAGTCAGGATGTGGCCCATAAGTTGATTGACAGCATGCCGGGGGCGAATTACCAAGGTCTTGAAAAAGAAGGGTCAGCGCTGCAAATATTGACTCTTTGTATAAACTTAATGTAATTGTCAATAAACGCCTTTGGCACTTATGAAATTCTTCTAATTATACTTCAGTATACCATAGTAACATCTGACACACACATTTGTGATAATAAAATTTGTGTCATTCTCAAAACTTTTGGCCACGGCTGTACACCTACAGTATATGTATAGTGTTCTTGGAAGGAAATAAAGGTTGTACCTCAGATCTATCATGCCCCCTTAATGTCTGTGTTTGCCATAGCAACCATTTTCTGCCATGTTCAGTGTCTTCTAAAAATTAATACTAACACCTGGCTGGTTGCAATGGCCAGAACTGACACTTTTCCTTATTCTAGACATTAAATCATTTTTGTCTGATGAAGGTGTGTCATCTGTGCTGTATATTACTAATGATAAACTGTCTGTGATACTATGCTGATGCATAGTATTTGCAACATATAATTGATCAAAGGGGCATGCTATGGTTAAATCTCTAAAATGTGTGACAATCATTTTCGATTAAGTTTTTATCCACATTATGGGTTTGGTTAATTGTAGTACATTGAACTTATTCACTCTGGTGAAGTCTTCTCTTGATTGTTGACTTTGACACACATACACCTACCTCCTGGAGAGTGTTCTTGATCTGGCCAACGGTTGTGAAGGGCGTTTTCTTCACCAGGGAAAGAATTCTTTGGTCATCCACCACAGTTGTTTTCCGTGGTCTTCCGGGTCTTTTGGTGTTGCTGAGCTCACCGGTGCGTTCTTTCTTTTTAAGGATGTTCCAAACAGTTGATTTGGCCACACCTAATGTTTTTGCCATCTCTCCGATGGGTTTTTGTTTTGTTTTTTCAGCCTAATGATGGCTTGCTTCACTGATAGGGACAGCTCTTTGGATCTGATATTGAGAGTTGACAGCAACAGATTCCAAATGCAAATAGCACATTTGAAATGAACTCTGGCCCTTTTATCTGCTCCTTGTAAATGGGATAATGAGGGAATGACACACACCTGGCCATGGAACAGCTGAGCAGCCAATTGTCCCATTGCTTTTGGTCCCTTAAAAAGTGGGAGGCACATATACAAACTGTTGTAATTCCTACACTGTTCACCTGATTTGGATGTAAATACCCTCAAATTAAAGCTGAAAGTCTGCAGTTAAAGCACATCTTGTTTGTTTCATTTTCATTGTGGTGGTGTATAGAGCCAAAAATATTGGAATTGTGTCGATGTCCCAATATTTATGGACCATGACTGTATGTTTATCCCTGGCATAAATTCACTTACTGTTGATTGACTCACAGCCTCTGCTATTTTTTTTATTATTATTATTATAATAATAATACTACTTTCTAAGGTTAATTTTAAACTTTCCTCCTGCTAATTTTGAGGTCATGTCCCCCCATGTTCTTAAAATCCTGCCCCCCCTGAACCCTATTCATATCTCAGGGAGAACATGCAGCTGTTCCACATTTATTAAAAGCAGTTACATAAATAGACATTTTCTCCCATTTGTCATATCAGATGATGTTTTCTGTGTGCAGTCAGGTCTAGTGATGACATAGCAGACTGACACTGTTCCATGTTCTTGACAGCTCCCATTTTTTTTTTTGGTTACTAATTGAGATAATAGATGTAGATGTAATATTGTACAATTTATGGGCCAACCTCAGCAAATCCTCATTATTGATACATGTAAGTTATTCTATGTCATAGTCATGATGCTAGATGTTAAGTCTGCAGACTTTATAGTGTAATTCTACTCTTTTTATTATTACAGCAGTTAGTAATGGAAAATAATGCATTTTTACAACAGCTTAAGACATGAGCAGATTTTATATGTAATAAGATCAGACTAAGTTCTTATTGCAGATTTATCCTCTCATTCCTGCAATATCTTTCAGGCTCTGTGGAATTATTTCCTTTGTAGAAGTCTCCGTCTTCCTCTTCATATGTAGTATTAAACCAGGATAAACCTTGTTACTAATTTTTGCGGTGTCTTTCCAGTTCAGCACACAACAACCTGCTTTCCATGAAAAGTGTGAGATAAATAGTAAGGTGCTGCTAAGGGCAAACCTGGAGTCTAATTTACATCTCCAGTCAGAGGATGTTTGGCTCCCATCCCCTTGATGGTGACACAGCTGTTGGCAAAAGTCAAGAGCATGACCACGGCACATATAGCACAGCACAAGGCAGCATGCCCTTGGCAATTTATACTGAAATGAAAAATCTTACTGCTGCAAGGACCAATGCTGCTTTTCCTTTTGGTTAAAGGGGATTTCCAAATGAAATGGAACTGCAATCTTGTATTTGATGTATGATCTATTTAGGACCCTAGAAAATGGTTTTGAGGCCTGAAGCACAAACGTCGAGGGTCAATTGGTTGAGTAGTAACTTGTCCAGGAAATATTTTGGATACAAATGGTTGCATATACTGTTCATGTTTATCTGGCTGCTAGGTCAGGTTGACCCATGTCTTAAAGTGGAGGTCCACCCTAAAAAAAAATAGCCAAAAAGGCTACAAAAAATTAGGATTTTTTTTTTTTATACTTACCAGAAGCAGCTGTTACCAGGCAGATCATCCTAATCTGCCACTATGTTGTCCATGGTGGTCTTTTCTTTTCCTCCTTGTGCTGCCTCCTGGGAAATGGGGAGCAGTGTCTTCTGGGACCTTGTGTTTGTTCCAGGAGACATCCGCTCATTCACATAGCGCCACGCACATGTGCAGTAAGGAACCGGGAAGTGAAGCCGCAACGCTTCACTTCCTGATTCCCTCACTGAGGATGGCGGTGGGGCAGCTGAGTGATTGCACCCTGGATGATAGGTAAGTGTCCTTATCAAAAGTCAGCAGCTACAATCTTTGTAGCTGCTGACTTTTAATAAAAAAATAATTTTTAAACGACGAACCCTCCGCTTTAAGGGTTTTTAGAGTTCTAACCTAGAAAGCATGAGGAATTGTGACTTCACTAGCTGCATGCTTGTTCTAGATAAGTGATTTAGAGCAGTGTTTTCGCAACTCCAGTCCTCAAGGCGCCCAACAGGTCTTCTTTTCAGGATTTCCCTCAGATGACACCATTGTGGTAATTACTAAGGCAGTTAAAACGATCAAATGTCCTGTGCAAAACAATGGAAAGCCTGAAAACATGACCGGTTGGGGGGCGCCTTGAGCACTGGAGTTGAGAAACACTGATTTGGAGCATTAAAGCCAGCTAGGCAACCAGTATTCTTGGATGCAGGAAGGGATGGCAGCCCTTCTCTCCTGAGTTTTACTGTAATATGTAGCCTGGAGCGACAGGAAACCCTAAAATGACTTTGACATGGAGACCTGTATAGTGTAATTCAGAGCACCATTGTTATCAGTAGAGTTACCCTGCAAAACCAGGTTTCACAAGAAACACACATCACCAGCCTTTTCTGTATAGGGAAAGATTGTCCAAAACTTACCAAGGCATCAAATCAAAGTTGCAGTTAGCCTTGTCGTAGCATATGTTGTTATAATATACTACAACTGTGCTTTAATAGTGACAACATGAAGGTATGTTCTTGTCATCCAACAAAGTTCTAATTTTGTGTTTCATTTTCCAGAGGAGCGCTGGAGGCCTATGTGCAGAGCGTGAAAGCCAGAGAAGGCAAGGAATTTGCTCCAGTTTATCCAATCATGGTTCAGCTTCTTCAGAAAGCCACGTCCACAGTACCATAGCGGTGTCATCAATGACAACATCCTTACATGTAATTTGATTGCAAGGTTATAAGATAGATATATGGAAATGGGGGAAATTTTTCTGATTTGTTTGCTTTCAGGGAATGACATATTTCAGGAGTAAACAAGATGCCTACCAATATTACTAGAAATGTAGTATATATGAGGCTTGTGAAGAAAACTGGAAGCATAGTTTTGAAATGGAATATCTCAGTTGAATACAGTTATCTTATTTTACTACCTATCTGAATCTAATATACACTATTAGTGGTTCATGGACAGTTTATTTGATTGAAGTATAGGCAAAACTTTTATTTTTTTCCCATTTTTAGGTTATAGCCAGTCGGATTTTTTTTTTTTACCATCTGTGTCCCATTGCTGACATCTCTCTTCACTTCCTGTCTCATAGGCAAACGGGAAGGGAGAGGAAATCCCTGCAAATTAAGGGAATTCTTTGGGGACTCCCAGGCCATCAGAACTCTACCCAAATCTAAAAGAAACGTGTTGCCTTTAGTTATACTTAAAGAAATCTATTAAGCGTACAAAATGTATTACATTGGGTGTTGGGTGCAAGAGTTATTAGGCAAGTTCCAAATTTCTTCACAAGCATGAAGGACGATACCAGTGTGATGAGGTTCTGATGGATGCAGCCATTGTGTCGCATACAAATTTTGAGTCGGTGAAACCTATTCACTGAACCACTTAGGGGCTACAATGGGCTTCTGCCAGAGCCTCACCACACACAATTGTTTATCTTTGTGACATGGTTCAGTTGAAGTAAGAATTTGCCCAAAGCAGTTTTTTTTCCCCATTTTGGGTGGATATAAATGATTCCATTGGCTTTGTTTTCTTTGGGGCCTCTAAAAGGCAAAATTCCCTTTCTAGAGTTCTTGCTTGTATATGTCAGTGATGCCCTTTTAAGAAGACAAAACCACTGTGAATTATTTTCATGATGTAAATAATGCTCCACACATGCATGACCTTACAGCCTCCTAAGGAAAGATGAGCAGGCTGTGTAACCGCTATATTCCCTTCAAAAAAATGTCATTGATATATATACGGTATATAAAATAAAATGAACTGTTTGATTATAAAATGTATTTAGTAAAACGGATGTAATAAAATTTTAATCTTTCCTTTTTTGAATGTGTTGTGCTATGCCAATGAACACCAACAAACACACGGAACACCATTTCAACAACATTTATTTGAAATATACAAGTATATACTGTGCAAAAATTACTGGGGCATTATATTGAGACGTCAGACAATAAAATGGTTTTACAGCCGTGATTCTCAAGCTATGATTGCAGCACATCTCACAGCCATACAGCCAGGACCCACAATAAATGCATCTGTTTGTTTCAACAGCTGCAAGAAGTAAAGTGCAAGTGTTGCACCAGAATTAAGTGCAAAGTCACCCCCCATCATATAGGACATTTTTTTTTTCTTATAGCAAAATAAATTCTATCTGTAGATTCTGTAGCCAACTAAATTACTAAACTTTATGCTTCAACACCTTGGTTTTCATAGGGGTCTGTAAGAAATAGCTGGCCCCTTTTTCCATAAGGAAGCTAATGATCCACTTGCCATAGTACAAATAGCCGAGTGGCAATGAATAGTCAGTTAGTGCTCCATGCACTTTGCATTAAAAGACACGTCAGAAATATATAAATTCTAACGCCAAAGATAATTAACTCTGTGCAATACATATTAATAAGCAGTAGGGTCGATAAACAGCAGTTATATGATCTATACGTTCCCATTTTTTTTTACCTGGTTGTTTTATAACAATACACGGATACACACCTCATTGTAGCACCACAGGATATCAATTTTTTTTCAAGCCTAGGTTACCTGATATATAATTCTTTTTTTTCAAAATAAGGCAATTTGGTTTAAAATATTGATATTTTTGCATATGTAATGCTATACTTTAAAAAAAGAAAACCTTCAGTCATATCAATTCTATGACGCTGCAGTTAGTGTGGTTTTGTCACTTTTCCACAATATGTCGTCAGATTTTCTTCCTCTGTGCAGACGAACAGCAACTTTCCAACAGGATCCTCCACTACATTCATATTTAATGCTGTTGTGAGCCCTGGAAGAGATGCAGAATGTTTCAATCACTAGTCTCAGAAGGGTTAATTGCTTGCATGATACAAGTTAGATCAACAGAATGTTCAAACACTGCCACAGACCAGGAAGAATGGGGCACCAATAAAACAGATGAATAAAATATGAGTATGGAGCAGTGATATCACAAACTAATAAAATGGGATTTAATCATCACTTTAAATAGAAACCAACAAACATTTCATTGATGCTTGCAATCACAACTGTCTATTATTGCACCAGTTAACAGGTGAGGCCAAGGAATAATATTAACCACTTGCTGCCCGCCCTATTACAAAATGACGGCGGCAAAGTGGTCTCAATATCCTGACCCGACGTCATATGACGTCTTCAGGATATTGAGCCGCAGCGATCGATGTTGCGGTATGTCAGTCTGACACCCCGCAACACCTATCTAGGTAAAGAGTCTCTGACGAAGACTCTTTACCACGTGATCAGCCATGTTCAATCACGGCTGATCACGATGTAAACAAGAAGAGCCGGTGATCAGCTTTTCCTCACTCGCGTCTCAGGGACACACAAGAAACAATTGTTTTCAATGTGTCCCATCTGCACTGCTGCATTTTATTGCAGCACACAGGCTCAAATTACACTGCAATGTGAGGCAACACAGCGCCATCTGACATTATATGAAGTGTACAAAACGTACTTCACTGCAAAGTTTGTTTTAAAAAAAGCTGAATCGTGCACGACACTGGAGGGGCTGGAGTGCTGAATTTCTCCAGCTGCTCTGTGATTTGGCCCTTAAAACAAGCCCTCGCAGATGTCCCCAGCTGTAAGCACTGTGGCTTAACTCATCCTCAAAGTTTACAGCAGAAGCACTTTTGCTTTCAGTTTCCTTCTTCCCAGCAGTTACTTGGGGCACATCCCCTTTATCAGCTTGACCATTTACCTCCTGAGTCTGCTACATACAGTATATCACAAAAGTGAGTACACCCCCCCTCACATTTTTGTAAATACTTTATTCTATCTTTTCATGTGACAACACTGAAGAAATGACACTTTGCTACAATGTAAAGTAGTGAGTGTTCAGCTTGTATAACGGTGTAAATTTACTGTCCCCTCAAAATAACTCAACGCAAAGCCATTAATGTCTAAACTGCTGGCAACAAAAGTGAGTAGTGAAAATGTTCAAATTGGGCCCAAAGTGCCAATATTTTGTGTGGCCACCATTATTTTTTCCAGCACGGTCTTATCTCTCTTGGGCAGGCGTCTACAAACTATGGCTCTCCAGTTAGCAGGAACAAAAATTCCCATTATGCCGAATCGTGTCGGTCAATGTCAGGGTTTTACAATGCCTCATGGGAGGTGTAGTTCCGCAACAGCTGGAGGGCCATAGTTTGGAGATCCATTGAAATAGTTTGGAACAAGCTTGTGCAAACAATCTATTACTTTCACCAAGTGCTTCAGTGTCTCTATGCACTGTATAACTTCAGCTACATAAAATACACAGTGCTGGGTTCCGACTGCGAGACAGACTTCTTGTCTCACACCAGGAACAAAACAGTCTGGCTGAGCGGTGCTTTTGTATTCTGTGAATGAATACAAACCTTCCTCTGACTGAGTGGGAGGATCAGGATGATGATATCACACTCTCAGACTTGGCCAATCAGAGGAAGCTTTGTATTCATTCACAGAATACAAAGCTGCCTATGAATGGCTGAGCGCCACTCAGACTGTTTTGTTCTGGGTCTAAGACTGGAAGCGGGAACTTAGCACTGTGTACTGAATGTACGGTAGCTGAAGTTACGTGCAGTACATACACTGTAGAACTTAGTAAAGCAGATAGTTAGCTTGTTTGGACTAGCTTGGTCCAAACAAGCTATTTAAAATGACATGAAACATGGACATCAGCTTTAAATTCATTTTATCAAAGCAAACTTTTAATATTGTATTTTTATTTATGCCCATTATTCAACTCCAGCTTTTGAAACCTGCTACAAGTCGCTGTATCCAGTCTTGGAAATACAGTATATGCATCCTGTAAAGGCTTGCTTTCATACTGTTCATTCATATTTTTGCATAATATTGGAAATAAAAACAAGTGTATTTTCTGCAGCAATCTCAGTCGTATGCTGACGACACCCAACTCTTTTCCAGAATTTTGGCAGACTCTCCTGCAGCTGAGGCTGGGTTGATTGAGGGAATGGACGCCATTAAAAGATGGATGGGGCTCAATTTCTTTCAGCTCAACCAGGCCAAAACAGAGGTGCTGCGGTCCGGTAACATTACGGGAGAGGTTTGGGTGTTATCATGGCCTGACAAAGGTGGGGAGTTTCCTAAATCTGCATCTACGGTGAGGACGCTGGGTGTCCACATTGATAAGGGCCTAACCCTGGGACCACGCGTGGACCAGGTGGTCAAAACTTGCCACTTTAAAATGCAGCTGCTTCCCCACTTTCTGCCCTATCTGACTGATCAGGCCAGGATCGCTGTGGTGCGCGCTCTCATCCTTCCGCATCTGGACTACTGTAACGGGCTGCTGGCTGGTTTACCTCTCTCCCAGATCAAACGCCTACAGAAAGTCCAGAATCAAGCAGTAAGGTAAGCCCTCAATCTGAGAGGCCACTGCCCGACCTCTGTGGCAGCGGATCAGATTCAAGGTTTTAACCTTAGTTTTTAAGGCGTTCAATAAATTAGGTCCTACTTACCTCCAGGCGAAATTGGCAAGACATCTCACTGGCCGTTCATTGAGAGCGGCCACTCAATTGCGCCTGGAGGTCCCAAAGTTTAGATTAAATGAGGGGGGGGGCAGAGCATTCTCGAGGTTGGGACCTAGAGAGTGGAACCTCCTGCCGTTGGCTCTTGGGCAGACCTCAAACCTGCTCCAGTTCAGGAGGGGACTGAAAACCCTTCTGTGGACTGAGGCTGGGTATGGCTGTGCGACAGGGGGTGGAAACTGACTGGCTGATAGGGTTTTTTTTTTTCTTCTCTGGCCTTTTTTTATTCTTTTACATATTTTTTTTTTCTATTTTTATTTGATTTATATTATTGTTTTTTTTTTGTTTTGATGTTTGTAATTTTATTGTTGTTATTGTATGTACGGTGAATGGCACCTGGTCCCGTCGCCGGGTAGCGTTTTGTTACTTATGTGATTCAACGCTTAACAAAAATATTCAATAAACAATAATAATCTGTTTTAGCCAACTGCAGGGAGCGGGGACCAGAAAACACTACTATATTGGAAAAGCTACCCAGGGACCAGGACACAGCTGTACATTCTCTCCCCCCCCCCCCTTTTTTTTTTTACAGCCTTTAAAATTTCAATAAACGGAGGCTAAATGTTAAGTAATGTTGTTGATAGTTGCAGTGTCAGTTTTCATTCTTCACAACAAAAAGCCTCAAAAAATGTACAATGCAATTTTAAAATAAAAAATTCATGCACTGATGGATGGCATTTTTGAAAATGCTGTGCCCCGATTCAAAAATCTGGCATTAGCAAAATGACTTGTTACTCACTGAATTTGTTCTTTTTCTCTTCCAACAGTCAGGATTTAAACGTTTTTGTTCTTCAGCCAAAGCTTTAGCTTCTACTGTGTATATCCTCCTTTCCTCATTCTTCATCTTTTTCCACCTGTCTCCAAGTATCACACTTATGGCTCTGGAAGAGAAAGTATGTCAAAATTGACTTAGACCAGGTCTTTGTTTTACATACAAACTGATGCATTAATAAAGTTTGGTTTACAATCACAGCTTCTCCAACTAGGACTGGAAGATATTAGGAAGAGTGCTGACCATGTGGCTCAGGTACAAACTGCTTTAATACGAACACTAGGCACATAGAAAACTGAAGGCCCCCTTAAGACTTTACTCCTCCCACAGGTCTCCTGCTCAAGTTTTAGGAAGCAGTACGAGAGAGAATGATAGTAGTGTCCCTAAATAGAGTCTCTTTTGTACTCTTAAAATTATTATTTTTTTTTTGTGGGACACGGCAACAAGAAAAAAGTGGAAAAGGGAAAACCAAGGGCAATAAATAGCTGTGAAGCGAGCGACTGCAAATCCATCAACCTTGTAAAACTTTGAAAACGTATGTATAGAAGACCAAGTCACAGCCATTCAAATCTGAGAGACAGAGGTCTTATGAAAAGCAACCCATGAAAACACTCACTGCCCTAGTGAAGTAGGCTTTAACAAGGAAAAGGATACACTATATTCCACAACTCGTAGGCCTTTACAATAACTTACAAATAGTGGATCTGGGCAACTAGAACAGACATATTGGTTCAAGGATTTTGCTCAGAGAAACACTGGATTTTGTTCAACGCCATGAAAATCTTCAAATCGCAAAGTTTTGTTATAGAATTGAGCAAATAGAACCACTATAAAAAAAAAAGTGGATACCATCAATCCCAGCACTCGCATGCAGCTCCGAAGGGAAAATTTTGTTGCAGGAAGAACTTGGCTTGAGAGTTATTCAGGATCCAAGCAATGACAAGAAATGAAAGTCTCAAAGTTCAGGATCTAAAGTCCTCCAAGGTTAGTATCGCAATTGAAACATTGGCGTCCAAAGTCAACGTCAGAGGTTTTCACAGCAGCAGATCGTCCAGTTACCCAATGACTGGAATATATCTGAGTCGAAGGAGACCCAGAACTGGTGTGGGGACCTTTGCGATACCCGTGAGGCTGAGGAAAGGTGGAAGGGAAGAGCTATAAACTGATAGTGGTATTTAACCATGGCAAAGTAAAGATGACCTGAAAAGAGGGGAATGTGTAAACACACATCCTTTATGCAGATTATAACAAGGCCTTCTTACACGACTACTCCAACAAGCACTTAATCCAGAGTGCCCTACAGATCTAAACAGAAAAAGGGTTGCCTGGGCAAGCATCCAGCACCTTATTGAAGATAAAAGTTCAACGTGATGACCATCTGTCCAAGCAATGAGTGTCAACACTAGCAGCCACCCGATCCCTGCCTAGCAATTTAAACCAAAAGGACAGATTCCACCTAGTAATAGATTTTGGACTTTTCTTTCAATTTCTTGTCAGTAGGGTTCTATATTCTATAGGAATGGTCAGAGCTTTGTTAAGGCAAGACACTCGTGGGAGGATTGGACTCATGAAAAACTCTGCAAAGGGCTAGAGTGCCAGAAACGGTGGGTGGATGTTTCCAATATTTATAAACAAAACCAATAAATGGAGAATGAGGAGGAAATTACAAGCTCTGTGAGAAGCAAGCTCAGGCAACATGTTTGGGGACGGAACGGTGGACTCTAATTTCAGTGGAACGCACAGCCTTCATTAGAAAATAAAGTTTCCTTTTGTTTTGGCGAAGCAACTGCTGACTGAATTCCGCTAGTTCTTCTCTTCTAAGTAAGAGAGAGCCAATGCTTTGGACAATGAAGCCTTTAGAGCAGATGTGTCAAACTGGCAGCCCTCCAGCTGTTCCAGAACTACAAGTCCCATCATGCTTCTGCCTGTGGGAGTCATGCTTGTAACTGTCAGCCTACGCAATGCCTCATGGGACTTTTAGTTCAAAAACAGCTGGAGGGCCACCAGTTTGATTAGAGGATCCTTAACAGAATCAGAAATATTGGGCATCTCCACATGCATCCGATTCCATGGGGCAAGGTGGCGGTGGGCATTTTACAATCTTTGTGATCAACAGATCATTCATAAATTCTTGCATAACAGAAGAAAACACCTTCACTGTGAGGCAGAGAGGAAGAACTGTGAGGGAGAAGGGGGCAGGTCACAGACAAACAGTTCCGACTAAGTTGCTCAACGTTGCACTTATTACAGATTAGGTCCCGATAAAAGAAGTGGAAGGGTATTTGCTTTGTGGCTGTAGGCAAATCCATTTATCAGGACCTAATCTACAATAAATGCAATGTTGAGCAACTTTGCAGAAAAACTTAGGGCTAGATTCAGGTAGAGGGACGTAAGTTTGTGCGGCGTAGCGTATGTTATTTACGCTAAGCCGCCGCAATTTAGAGAGGCAAGTGCAGTATTCACAAAGCACTTGCTCCGTACGTTGCGGTGGCGTAGCGTAAATCTGCCGGCGTAAGCGCGCCGAATTCAAATTTTAATTTTTTATGTAAATAAAACATGACCCCACGTAAATGACGTTTCTCACAAACGGTGCATGCGCCGACCGTGAACGTATCCCAGTGCGCATGCTCCCAATCACGTCGCAAATAGTCAATGCTTTCGGCGTGAACGTAATTTACGCAAAGCCCTATTCGCGAACGACTTATGCAAACGACGTAAAATTTTCAAAATTCGACGCAGGAACGACGTCCATACTTAACATTGGCTATGCCTCATATAGCAGGAGTAACGTTACGCCGGAAAAAGCCTTACGCAAACGCCGGAAAAAAATCAGCCGGGCGCACGTACGTTTCTGAATCGGCGTATCCAGCTCATTTGCATATTCTACGCTGAAATCGACGTAAGCGCCACCTAGCGGCCAGCGTAAATATGCAACTAAGATACAACGGCGTAAGAGACTTACGCCAGTCGGATCTTAGCCTAATTTCAGCGTATCTTGCTTTCTGAATACAGAAAGAAGATACGCCGGTGCAGCTTTGAATTTACGCGGCGTATCAATAGATACGCCGGCGTAAATTCTTGCTGAATCCGGCCCGTTGTGTCTATGACCTGTTGCTTGCAGCCAAAAGAGCTACAAAAATTCAAGGAAAACACACGGACCAGCTGAGCCAGTGGTGTACTAGGGGGTAAATCAGCACACATCTTGTCACTTCAGATGGCGCTGTAGGAATAACTGTACTGTGCCTACTATCCAAAAGAGAAGCCCTGTATTAGTGAAGAGAAAGGCTGTAGTGCTTCTGTTACACAACATGTTTGAAGGCCTGTGTTAAAACATTAAAGAGGAACTGCAGTCTGCTCACACAATTTGTAATAAAAACATCTTTGCCATTCTGAAGCTTCCCTCCAATCACTTTACATATTATTTTATATATACTGGAATTCTGTACTTGCCAAATAGGCTGCAAAAATCTCCCTCCACTACGTCAGGCTGCAACCATTTTATATATAGGCAGCTGAAGCTGATGGCTGTTCACTTCCTGGATTTACATAGGCACACACTCTGCAGCCCTCATTGGCCCTCTTATGACTCACCCCCCTCCCTTCCTGGCAAACTCTCACCAGTGTGTGAGAGAGAGCTGTGCTGTTTTAAGCCTTGGCTAATGAGCAGACAAGAAACAGGAAGTGGGCTGTATAAGGTATTTAATGGCAGAAATGTTTTGAAAAAAAAAAAAAAGAAGGGCAGAGGATTTAATAGATGGAAAGATGAAAAAAAATGTATGAAGGTCCGCTTAAGGACCAGAAGGATTTGCCCCCTTAATGACGATGCAGCCCTGCGTCGCTTTAACTCACAATTGCGCGGTCGTGCGATATTGTACCTAAAACAAAATGTATGTCCTTTTTTCCCCACAAATAGAGATTTATTTTAGTGGTATTTGATCACCTCTGTTTAATTTTTTTTTGCTATAAACAAAAAGAACGACAATTTTGAAAAAAATTAAAAAACAATATTTTTTACTTTTTGCTATAACAAACAAACCCCCCCCCCCCCCAAAATATAAAAAAAAGCAAAATTTCTTCCCCAGTTTAGGCAGATATATATGCTTCTACATACTAAAAAAAACAAAAAAACGTATATTGATTGGTTTGCACAAAGGTTATATTGTCTACAAAATAGGGAAATTTTGTTTCTAACTGTAGGGGGCTGGGACTGGAGGAGGAGACAGATCGCTGTACCTAAACAGTAGGAACAGAAGATCGGTCTCTCCTCCCCTGATAAAATTGAGATCTGTCCATTTACATGGACAGATCTCCGTTCTGTCTCAGGAGTGATCGCGGCCAGCATGTCCCCGCCTCCCTACAACTTTTAAAGCGGCCGACGTATAGCTACGGCGGTTTGCCCAGGGAAGCCAACCTGCCGCAGGATAACAGCGGTGGCTGGTCCTTAAAGGAGTTGTAAAGGAAAAACATTTTTTTGCTCAAATGACTGTTTACAGGGTATAGAGACATAATAGTTAACTGATTCCTTTTAAAAACTATTAAAAATAGATACAAATCAATCATATAATGTACCTGTAGTTTCAGTTTCGTTTTTGCATGTTGTTTCCTGCCTCTCTGCTGTATAGAGCCATAGAGAAGTGATGGTTTGGAAAACAAAACTAGAAGCTCCCAGTACTGTGGTCCAAAGGAAACAGACAACCAGGAAGTGTCCAGAACAGAGAGGAATTACAGCAACATCAGAGCAAAAACGAACAATGAGGACATGAAACCAGGACTGCAGTAAGGTAAAGGAAGCTATTAAGCAAAAAAAAAAAAAAAAATCCTTTAGTGACCCTTTAAGTCAGGGGTCTCAAACTGGTGGTCCTCCAGCTGATGTGAAACAACAAGCCCCATGAGGCTTTGCTAGGCTGACAGTTAGAAGCATGGCTCCCACAGGCAGAGGCATGATTGGACTTGTAGTTTCGCAACAGCTGGAGGGCCACCAGTTTCAGACCCCTGCTTTAAGTGGTTAAAGAAAAAAAATGTTTACCAAAGCTTCAGCTTAGAGAAACTGCTGTAAAATCGTTCAGAGAAGCAGTATGGCCCCAACTGCTGCAGTATCAAATGCCTGAGAAGAAGAAAGAGATAGGAGATTGAAAATGGCTGTTAAAGGCCCAAAGAAAGCCCAGCCACCAGAGTAAAGCATACACACAGTTCCCCATTGGCCAGAGACTGAATAAAGAGGAGGGTTCCCTTAAAATATAAAAAGCCAGAAGAAAGGGAGAGAACTGAATTCCCTTTACAGCAGTCAGATACAGCCTCATCCGTAAATTCTTCAGGGAAATAAAGGGAAAAAATGCTCAAATCTCAGCCAACTACTCACAAGAAATGTTCCTATAGACATACGGGATAAACTGCCAAGCTCTGGTCCCGATAACTTGTCAAAGAATCCCCAGATAACCTGGTGTCACCTGAAAACGCAGAGTTCGGATTAAATTGGAACACAGACGGGTTGTCACTGCTGACTGCAGGACCATCGCGGAGAACAACCAGAATACGAATGAACTGGGAAAACTTGCGCTCTTTGGCTTACAGAAGAACTTCCAGGCTTCCCAGGTTACAGATTTAGCCAAGCTTAGCCACCTATTTAAATGGGCTGAAAAAGGTGCACCTACCAATCCTGACCGCGTGCTACAACGCACGTCCATTGGAAAGATGCATTGGGGTGCCATTCAATATGAATGGCATGTAAAGTGTGTTGCCATCAAGTTTCTTTTTCTTCTCCCTTATTTTGTTTGAACTGAATGGCCTCTTTCCCACCAGACTGGCTATGTACCGTGTTTCCCCGAAAATAAGCCCGGGTCTTATATTAATTATGCCAACAAAAGACACAGTAGGGCTTATTTTCGGGGTAGGTCTTACTATGTAATGTGATGTCTTCTCTCCCCCCCTCTCCCTCCCTGCCTGTCAGAAATCCCCAGTGTGAACTGAGTTAAAATGCTTGTAAAATTCTCTAATCCACTCTATTACAGTATTATATAATGTACAATGTGTGTGTTTCTGTAATATAATTGTTCCAAATACCTTTGTTATAGAGCCGCTCTGTGCTTCTGTTAACTGCCGGAGCTCTCTTCCCCGCAATTATATTACAGAAACACACACATTGTACATTATATACTACTATAATAGAGTGGATTATAGAATTTTACAAGCATTTTTAACTAGGGCTTATTTTCAGGGTAGGGCTTATATTGCAGCCCTCCTGGAAAATAACGCTAGGTCTTATTTTCAGGGTAGGTCTTATTTTTGGGGAAACAGGGTAACAATGGGCCTGAAATGAGTACTGAGGAGAGAAATAAGGGGCCACACTGGTTGTCCTCCATTTTCAGTAAGAGGTAACAATTGACAGCAACACTAATTTCATATAAAGACATTATAAATTCTTTGTGCTATAGTCATATATGTTTTATAAGTGCTCTGGACAAATTCTCCACTAATTAAACAGAAGAACAAAGTATACAATTTAATAGGATTATCTGCCGCTTTTTTTTCCCACCCATTTATTACACCCTTGTCAGAACATTATAATTAAAATGTGGTTAGACTTTTTTTTTGGAAGTTTACAAAAATATTACCCATTATATATATTTACCTGATTAAAGCGGGGGTTCACCCAAAAATCTATTTTTAACATTACATTCAGCCGAGTTGTCCTAATGACAATGGCTGTTTATTTTTTTTTCCTGTACATACCTTATTTCACCGCCGCTTCCGGGTATGTCTTCTCCGGGACTGGGCGTTCCTATCTGATTGACAGGCTTCGGACCGTCGCATACTACGTGTCACGAGTTGCCGAAAGAAGCCGAACGTCGGTGCGGCTCTATACGGCGCCTGCGCACCGACGTTCGGCTTCTTTCGGCAACTCGTGACGCGTAGTATGCGACGGTCGGAAGCCTGTCAATCAGATAGGAACGCCCAGTCCCGCAGAAGACATACCCGGAAGCGGCGGTGAAAATAAATAGGGCTGTGGAAATTAACTTTTAATTAATCGATTAATCTTTAATTTTTTTGATCGATCAAAATTATTTTGATTTGTACTCCGCTGGCTTCAGGGAGTTCCGTCGGAGATCCGGTGACGTCACGGACACCAGCGAGGCTTGCTGTGTCCATCTGAAGGGCTCCTTTGCTGTGCCTTCATATCTGCATGTCGGCGGGACCTTACTATCTGCCACATGCAAGGGCTGTTACACTTCCCTCTATCAACCTGGGATTCTACAACCATCCACTGGGAGTTGTGATAGTTCCCTTCACGGGACATCTACATGCCGACGGACTGATGTTAACTTCTCCTCATCTGGATTCAGCAGTGGCATCGTTGTACACATTTTTATACCAGTATCATACTTAGCTACATGTTTTTATGACTGCTTTTGTTACAGTTTGGTATTACTCGCACCATTTTTACAGTTTATGTAGCTACATCGATTTTATCTCCAGTGCAATATTTATTTTGTTACCTACTTGAAGACTATAAAAGTTTTAATGCTATTCCCATTGAGCGCTGCCTTTGTGTGTTTTTTGTATCCTGCTATCCATTTTTCCAGTTGTTGGTAGCTGCACTGGGAATCAGCCTGCAGGGAGATCAGCTAAAAGTAGTTGGATCTGTATGTGCGTTATAATTAATCGAAACACCGAAAAAAACGATGAATCGAACACAAAAATTTTGATCAGTAACAGCCCTAAAAATAAGGTATGTACGAAAAAAAAAAAAAAAAAACAGCCGATTGTCATTAGGACAACTCGGCTGAATGTAATGTTAAAAATTTATTTTTTTGGGTGAACCTCCACTTAAAAAAAAAAAAAGCTATTATAGCTTGTTTAACAATTTTTTAAATAAACCTTGTGGGGTGCATCCATGATATTCAGTTTGCAAAGCATTCCCAGCAAGCATTTTGGCAGCCTCTTTACAGCGACTCATTAAGATGATGTGTCCTGTTAGTGGGGAGAGAGAGGGGGTGTGTCTGCTACTCTATTTGTGGCTTTGTGTTGCACTGCCTGCAAATGGTATACAATAAATATGTGTATTCTGAGCAATAATTACATATATATATATATATATCACATACACACAGAGTATCTCACACTAGTGAATACACCCCTCACATTTTTGTAAATATTTTATTATATCTTTTCAACTTGTATAACAGTGTAAATTTGCTGTCCCCTCAAAACAACTCAACACAGCCATTAATGGCTAAACCGCTGGCAACAAAAGTGAGTACACTCCTAAGTGAAGAGTGCCAGAGTGCAGCACAGGGCGTCAGTGGCGTCACTAGGGTTGGTGTCACCCGGTGTGGTAAAACATGGCGTCACCTCCCCCTCTGTCTAGGCTGCCCAGCACCAAGCAGGCAGCGCACGGGCACGGGGCGCACCCCAAACCAGCCCCTGTAAATGATAGTATAGGGCAGTATAGTGACAGGTTAGGGTAGTATATAGTGGCAGGTTGGTGTAGTGGGGTGGTATAGGACAGGTTAAGGTGGTATAGGGCATGTTGGGGTGATATAGGGTAGTTTGGGGTGATATAGGGCAAGTTAGGGTTGCATATGGCAGGTTGGCGTGGTATAGGGGCAAGTTAGGGTGGTACAGGGCAGGTTGGGGTGGTATAGTGCAAGTTAGGGTGGCATGGGGCAAGTTGGGATGGCATGGGAAAGGTTAGGGTGGTACAGGGCAGGTTGAGGTGGTATAGTGCAAGTTAGGGTGGCATAGGGCAAGTTGGGATGGCATGGGAAAGGTTAGGGTGGCATTGGGCAGGTTGGGGTGGTATAGGGCAAGTTATGGTGGCATAGGGCAGATTGGGGTGGTACAGGGCAAGTTGGGGTGGCATGGGAATGTTTGGGGTGGTACAGGGCAGGCTGGGGTGGTACAGGGCAGGCTGGGGTGGTACAGGGCTGTTTGGGGGGGTACAGGGCAGGCTGGGATGGTATAGGGCTGTTTGGGGTGGTACAGGGCAGGCTGGGGTGGTACAGAGCAGGCTGGGGTGGTACAGAGCAGGCTGGGGTGGTACAGAGCAGGCTGGGATTGCACAGGGCAGGCTGGGCATGTCAGCTAAAAAAAACGAGATGGTGTCACCCCTCTAGCGGGTGTCACCCCGTGCGGACCGCACCCCCCTAGCAACGCCTCTGCAGGGCGTACACTGTGGATGCTTGCTACCCCGGGAGGGGGATTTGATCCGGTGAGTGCGGGAAATACCAGAGCACGGAGGAAGGGTGCACTGAGTGAATCACCAGAACAGTTCATTAAGAGTGGCATGCAGCCCTTTGCACGGATTATACAGCACTTTATATTTCAGCATTAAATTATACAGAAAATTAACAATTCAGCACGTTAAAGTTATATGGACTATTTGAATCAGCGATTTATTTAAATTGTCCATTATTAGTTTTCATATGTGGTACATTTTTTACTATTAACCATTTCTATATATGCATTTTCTGCACTATATTTATTCACTTATTTAATTTTTTCACTTGAACATTTATACCAGCACTCACGTGCACACCACAATTTTTCATTATTTATGACTCACACAGAAGGCGCCACCACCTACTAATCCCCTCTTTCACACCAAGTACCAAGTTGGTGATGGCGAACCTTGGAACCCCAGATGTTTTGGAACTACATTTCCCATGATGCTCATGTACTTTGCAGTGTAGTTGAGCATCTTAGGAAATGTAGTTCCAAAACATCTGGGGTGCCAAGGTTCGCCATCACTGTACTAAGTCGTGTTTTGCGAAGGGGTCAAATATTTCACTCATTAAAATGCAAATCAATTTAGAACTTTTTTTAAATTGCGTTTTTCTGGATATTTTTGTTATTCTTTCTCTCAGTGTTAAAATAAATCTACCAATAATATTATAGACTGATCATTTCTTTATCAATGGGCAAAATCAGCAGGGGATCAAATACTTTTCCCCCCTCACTGCATGCCCCATTAACAGGCTGAACTTGCATCCGCTGTCTGACCTTTTCAACAAGTGCTCTGCCATTTATCTGACATGAACTATTTCACCTCAGGCCATTGACTGGTCTCATAATCATGCTAAACTTCCCCAGTAAAGAGTAACAAGCAGGATATTGATCTAAGGTCAGATTGGCTCATGTTTATTACATCAGTCTGGGCTTGTGCTCCACCGAAGGAATACTCTGCATAGGCTCTCTCGCAAATCGGCTTCTACAATCATTACGGAGCGCTCTGGAAATCCCTGATTATATCATTAGTTGTGTATTTCTACAGATGATGCATGAACAGGTACAAACCATCAGTTATTGAAAATGCAGATGGTTTGCAGTCTTCAAAATTATTTTTGGTTGGCAAAACAGGAATACAAAAGGTTTTGAGCCCATTACCTAACCTCCCCCCGTGAATATTGTGCACAATAGCGTAGTTATTTTCCCTGCTTCAATTATTAATTTCAAATAGCAAGCCTGTTATGACTAGTTTATAAAACATATTCCAGAAGTGAGGCTTAGGCCTTGTACACACGACCGAACATGTCTGCTGAAACTGGTCCGTGTGTATGGCCGACCAGACAGGTTTCCAGCGGACATTTGTCCAGCCAACCGTTTTGCAGCGGACAAATGTTTCTTAGCATGCTAAGAAACATGTCTGCTGGAATCCTGTCTGTCGGACATGTTTGGTCGTCTGTACAGACTCACCGTACATGTCCGAGTGGCCGCCATCCCTCGCATGCGTCGAAGTGATTCGACGCATGCGTGGAAGCATTGACCTTCCAGCGTCGCCGCGTCATAGTCGCGGCGACGACGCGGACACGTCACCGCGCTGTCTGTCTGCGCGGATTTCGGTTTGATGGTGTGTACAACCATCAGACCGAAATCTCCCAGCGGACATGTCCGATGAAAATGGTCCGGCGGACCGTTTTCATCAGACTGTCCGCTGGTGTGTACGAGGCCTTATTGTTGTGGTAATTATCAATGCAAGATTTTTTTATTTAATTGTTTTTGGGGGAAAATAGCAAATCTTAGAAGGCTTCTTTACTTTTGATAACTTGTTTAAGACAAGATGACCAATTATTCTTTAATTCCATATACACCCAGTACCAGGGCCGGATTTCCCACAAGGCCAGGCCTCGGGGCGGCACCGCGCGGTGGAGGAGACAAGTCATTTTTCAGTGGTGCGTGTGGCGGCGGAGAGAGATTACATCTTCTCTCATTGTCCGCACTGCTGTTCCAACTTCCGCCCTTACTTACAGGCTGCGTGACACAGAAGAGAGAGAATTATGTCATCTCTCACCGCCCGCCCGCCCTCACTCGAGTCTCATGTGCCTCTGTTTCACAGTTAACCTGCAGCTAGTTTCCCCACGCGGGAGAGGGGAGGCTGACAGCGTTGTACCTGGCTGCAAGTACTCTGCAATGTTGGAGGGGGGGGGGGGGCTTGATTTTACATGCAATTAGTGACAAACTGGTACTTTTTGGGTGGCAGCCAGGTAACTGTGGCAATCTCCATTCTGCTAGCAGGCAGTGTGGCAAGTGACATCCCCATCTGGTGGCAGGCAGTGTGGCAAGTGACATTCCCATCTGGTGGCAGGCAGTGTGGCAAGTGACATTCCCATCTGGTGGCAGGCAGTGTGGCAAGTGACATTCCCATCTGGTGGCAGGGAGTGTGGCAAGTGACATTCCCATCTGGTGGCAGGGAGTGTGGCAAGTGACATTCCCATCTGGTGACAAGTGACGGTGGCAAATAACAAGCTCAGGGCTCACACTCATTCAGCTTTATGGTGAGTTGAACTATTTCATTTTATATTACAATGTAATGATAGAAATAATGCATTTCAATCACCCTGACACCATAACAACCATGGTGCCGGAATGATTGAAGCACTAACACCAGTCATTGTCTGCGAATAATCGTTTTTAAATGACCCGGGCCCCTTCTTAAGGAAACTCTTCATATTCTCTTGGACTTCACAAATTTTTCCAGATTAAAGGGTAAAATTGGGGGAAATGCCAACTCATTCCCATAGATCCCGAGGCACGCAGTTTAGCTGACAGCACTTTGCCTCTTATGGGGGCAGGCAGACATGATTAGATATCTGGGTATTGCAATCTCTTCAACCCCTCCGAATACTGTGAACTAACTTTAGTCCCTTTACTGGGGAACATGAAGATTAAATTGAAGGCTTAGGGCTAACCTTCCACTTTCCTTAGTGGGACATATTTATTTAAGATGAAACTGCTACCTGGGTTTCTTTATGTTTTACGACATTCCCCTACTTGGATTCCCAAGGAATACTTCAAAATGACCAACTCCAGTTTAAGGCTGGGTGCACACTGCTGCCAGATGTGGCTTTCAGCAGGTGGTCCGG
This sequence comes from Rana temporaria, assembly GCF_905171775.1. Taxonomy (NCBI): domain Eukaryota; kingdom Metazoa; phylum Chordata; class Amphibia; order Anura; family Ranidae; genus Rana; species Rana temporaria. The sequence goes on along the minus strand of NC_053491.1, from coordinate 141,465,733 downwards.
TGCATCTCGGCAGTAGAAAGAGATCTTTAATTTGCAGACAGCCTTGGAGCGGTGTACTTTACTTCCCTGTTCTCCTTTTCAGGGACGGATTTCTTGCCTGAATTAGGCCCTGAAATGGAGCCAAAGATGCACAGGACTCCTGTGCAAGCCGCTCAGCAGCCGTCTCAGAGATATGTGAACTGGCTCCATAGAGAGCCAGTCACAATCTCCTGTCATGTAAATTATATGCAAAGAAACCCGCATTCCAATTCGCATTAGTGTGAACCCAGCTTAAGTTCTTTCCTTTGGAGCTCCCAGCAACCAAGGTTTAAAATCACAATGTTACAAAGACCCTGGTTACAGGGTGGATTAGCATTTTGCGATCTCTATAAATATTTTTTGCCCACCATGCTAATGCATGCCCACAACTGGCTGATAGCAGAGGACTCCAAAGCTGCGGTAGTTTTGGAAGCATCCTATGTAGGCCCCTACGAGGCCCTTAAAAATCTTATATATAGGGGTCAACTGCATCTCTTCCTCTGACAGTGGCAATGAAAGCTGTCCTGTGGGCGTGCTTGGAAAGAGCAACGAAACCCCCCCCCAGAATGTCTTCCTATATACTCCCTTGTGGCACAACCTATCCTTACCAGAATTTGCCTCAATACCTGAACCCCAAATCTGGGCAATAAAGGGCATTAAATACATGGACATCAAATTTGTTCAGGAGGGGAATTGAAAACTTGATACCGAAAGCAGTTTTGACTCCCCAATATATATATATATTTTTTTTTATTAGATATTTGCTACTCAGGCATGCATTTCATACCCAATTTGAGAGGTCATTGCTTGCCTTTTATACCTCTACCCTTGAGACGGTACTTGGAGATGATTCCCTAACTAAGCCCCTCTTGAATATCTATAAGGCTATGCTCCCCTCTGTCCATTCGAGATTTGAAAGTCTTAATTTAAGCCTCGTACACACGATCTGATTTTCCGATGGGAATTGTGTGTTGACAGTCAAAATCCAGGACATCCCACACATGCTCAAATGGATTCAGATTTGGAGGCCAAGTCAATAGCTCAAACTTCAAACTATTCCTGAACCATTTCTGCACTACAGCAGGGTGTATTATCCTGCTGAAAGAGGACGCTGCCATCAGGGAAGACCGTTTCCATGAAGGGGTGTACATTGGTCAGCAAGAATGTTTATGTAGGTGGTACGTGTCAAGCAACATCCACACGAATGGTAAAACCCAAGGTTTCCCAGCAGCATATTGTCCAAAGCATCACACTGCTTCCCCCGGTTTGCATCTGCTCATAGCATATTCTGGTGCACTTTGCCATCCACACGATAAAAGAAAACATAATTCGTTAGACTGGGCCACCTTCTTCCACTGCTCTGTGGTCCGGTTTCTGATGCTCACCAACCCACTGCACTTTTTCGCTGTGGACACGGCTCAGCATGGGCACACACAGCCAAATACAGAACAAACTGCAATGCCCATTTTTCTGCTTTCAAACACATCAACTTCAGGGACAACAGGTTTACTTGCTGCCTAATACAGTGGATCCCACCCACTTTTGGATACCATAGTAACAAGATAACCAATGTTATTCACTTGACCGGTCAGTGGTCATAAAGTTTATGGCTGGTCAGTGTAAACACAATAGAACCAACATAATTTGATCATATATACACCATAACAATTATCCTATTTAAGCTTGTGGTCTGTGAAATACAACATTGAAAGTGTTTTGTAATATCGGTTTGTGGAAAAAACCTACACCTGTAATGTCAGAAATTCAGAGCTCTCTTGTGCACACTTCTTGTGTTATCTCAGCCAGCCTGACCAGCCCCATCCCCCCCTAGTTTTCATAATGAATACAGAATCAATGTCTGTGTTGTGGAGGATGGGGTGGGGTGGGTTTGAGTAGTTTAGCAAAAGACAACTTGGCAGGGCTGACACCACTTAGTCCCTAAAAATGCTGCATGTAGTAACAGTAGAGCTGCAGCCGAGCTCCCTCCCCACCGCTGTGACTGTCAGACGGTATAGCTGCCGAGTTTTATAGCTGGGTGGGTGGAGCCTGATAGGGAACTATTGTTTCTTAATCCCCATCAGTTGGTTTCTATAGTCAATAGACAAGCCTGCTATTGGCAACAGAATGCACCCACTGCTTGCTTTCAATCACAAGGAAAGTGCAGACCTGATGGTAAACCTCAACTTCCCCTCAAGCTCCGCCCATTGTTAGCATTTCTGGTTGCTAGGATCCTGTTGGCTGTGACGTTGATAGCATTCTTGATAGCCAGAGACAGGAGGTGAGGCAATTAGAACCAGGTTCTAGAGCTGAACAATTCTTTCTTTCTATAAAACTCGGCAGCTATATATCAGGGAACAGACGATCAATGAGACTGCCACAACGAAGAACAGGGAAGGTGCGTTTACACACACCTCTCCCCGTTCTTCAGCTCCAATGACCGATCGCGGGACACCGGCGGCGATCGGGTCCGCGGAGCTTTGGACCACGCTTGCGACCCCACGACTGGGCTTAAAGAGACACGTACAGGTACGTGATTGTGCCCAGCCGTGCCATTCTGCCAACGTATATCGGCGTGAAGGGGTCCTTAAGTGGTTAAAAGTCAGCAGCTGCAGTATTTGTAGCTGCTGGCTTTTAATATTTTTTTCTTAGGCGGACCTCCGCTTTAATTAGTCCCAACTCTACACCGCTTTGTTAGTAGCCCAACCAAGAGAAACCTTCTAAAGTGAAAGAGCTTGTGCAGCCATTCATTTTTCACACTTAATGAGCATTTCTAAAAAGGATGATAAAACTCGATTCATTACCGGTTATCTTTTCCTGGGTACATCTGTGTGTATTCAACTCTATACTTTTTGGCAAAAAGCATGAAGGCATTCATTGGTCTTTTGCACTTGTTGGGAGATGTGGCCATCACAGCATTTGGTGTCCCTGAGTTGTGACTCCTGCTATTTTTATTATATAATGAAGAGTAGGAAGTTTGTGGAGATGCACAGTCTTTGCCATTAGAGCTTTCAGGATCTGGGCTGCTAGCGCCACCATTGGATAAGGATGCCCGACGCTGACGTGCCATACTGCTCAAAACATACACGGCAGAAGAGTCCAAGGGGGTGAAATCATAGCTGAAAAGAAAAAACAAGAGAGATTGGATTGTTTGGTAAAGATTTACTATAAAATAGATGGCATGGTTCTATATATGAAGGTAAGCTTAAGATTCTGGAATAGAGATTCTCATGCATTTTAGGTTGGCCAACAGCATGGTTTTTGCTTTAAATCTAATAGACTCAAGCTTGTATTCCGTATTGCCATTGTCCTTGCAGTGAGGCATCTCATACAGTTTTCTTTTTTTTCCCCATAACTCCAAATTGGCAAATTACAAATATTCAATCTCTTCCGTTTCTGTTCTTTGGGAACTGATCTGGGATCCTTATTCTTGCCAATTCTACATATCGTATTTGCCGGCGTATAAGAACACCCCCTAATTTTCCAGGAACATTTTTGGTTTTGGGATATACTTGCCGTATAAAAAAGACTACCCCCTTCCTTCTAGTCTTTCTGGAAGCCGAGGGGTAGCCAGAACCGCTGACAGAAACAGATTTTTTTCAAATCTCACTGTGCCATTACATTACATGCCCCACAGTGCCATTACATTACATGCCCCCACAGTGCCATTACATTACATGCCCCCACAGTGCCATTACATTACATGCCCCCACAGTGCCATTACATTACATTACATGCCCCCACAGTGCCATTACATCACTTGCCCCCCCCACTGTGCCATCACTTGCCCCCCCACTGTGCCATCACTTGCCCCCCCACTGTGCCATCACTTGCCCCCCCACTGAGCCATCACTCACGTTTTGCAGCTTCTGGCTTCCAGGCCGGTGACAGTCTCCGTCTGCTGCGAGCGTCCATGATTTGAAAGCCGCGCCTTCTTCTCAGACTGTCCTGTGATAGGCGGAACACAAATCTTCCCAGCAGCGCCTCTGTTCTGTTTTCCGCCTATCACGGATGTCCTCTCTTCCGAGGATGAGAAGACATCTGTGATAGGAGGAACACAGAACAGAGGCGCTGCTGGGAAAATTTGTGTTCCGCCTATCACAGGACAGTCTGAGAAGAAGGCGCGGCTTTCAAATCATGGACGCTCGCAGCAGACGGAGACTGTCACCGGTGTATAAGACAACCCCCGACTTTGGATGCATTTTTTTGCATCCAAAAAGTCATCTTATACGCTGGAAAATACGGTACATATATTTGTTATATATAAGAAGGCATCCTTGGTAACCCTTTACAAACATACACCCTTATTAGCTCATGACAAGCTAGCAGACAGACATCACATCGGCAGAACACAGACAATGGCACAGTATGCACAAATTATTTTAGAGCAGATTGTCAGAGACCATCTGGGTTTTCGGGACTATGATGGTTACAGTAAGTTGCCTGTTTGGTGCCAATGTTTTAGAATGTGGCACCCGGGTAAGATGTAAGGTTGTGCTTATATAGTAGCCAAACTGGGAGGAAGCTTGAACAAAAAAGGAATGGAGAATGGAGACTGCCATGTCTTCACATTGTATATGAAAGTCTGGAGACTTTCATATACAATGTGAAGACATGGCATTCTCCATTCCTTTTTTGTTCAAGCTTCCTCCCAGTTTGGAAAAAAGTGGTTAAATGGTTCTACAAAGTATTGACTCGGGGGGGGGGGGGGGGAATGAATACAAGTGTTGGTCTATCACATAAAATACATCTACATTTTTAGTTGTAACATGACAAAATGTGGAAAATTTCAAAGGATATGAATACTTTTTCACGGCACTGTACTTTAGATGGACTTTCCAGAAATCCGTTTTATCATCTATATACTGTACATTCCATAGAAAATACAGCATGTCAATGAAGAGAACACACTTTGACAATACAGAAATTAGGTGAAGACATTATTAAAACTAAATTACCTTTTAAATGTATCAAAAACACCAGAATCATCAAAATTTATGGCATCCGGATGACCAGGAGGTAGACAAATATCACCGATATGAATTTCATAGCAGGGAATGCCATGCTGAACCACAGTTAGACTTGGGTAAAATGATGACCAACCTAGAAACAAGAAATACACCTAGTAAATGTGTACACAAGGCCCTTTTGAGCAGCTATTTAGCTAAGTAGTTACCCAACATGTCACGCTTTGAAATTGCGCACACTCGTGGAATGGCGACAAGCTACGATACCTAAAAATCTCCATAGTCAACGCTTTAAAAAATTGTAATGGTTACCAGGCTAGAATTACTGCTCTCACTCCGACGATCGCGGCGATACCTCACATTTGTAATTTGAGCACAGTTTACGTTTTCTTTGCTGCACAAGCACGCGGGGACGGGAGCGCTATATAAAAAAAAATCGTATTTTATTTATTTACATTGTCCCTTTAGCCATTTGGGATATGTATTATAGCAAAAAGTAAAGTAAATCGTTTTTTTTTTTTTTAATTGACGCTCTTTGCTTGTTTTTAGCACAAAAAATAAAAACCGCAGAGTCGATCAAATACTACCAACAGAAAGCTCTATTTGTGGGAAAAAAAGGACAGAAATTTTGTTTGGGTACAATATCGCACGACTGCGCAATTGTCAGTTAAAGCGACACCGTGTCGTATCACAAAAAATGGCCTGGTCATTAAGCGGGAAAATTCTTCCGGTCCTTTAGTAGTTAAAAAAAAAATCTGATCACTTTTATTGCTGTCACAAGGAATGTAAACATCCCTTCCAAAAGTAATAGGTGATGACAGGTACTCTTTATGGAGGGATCAGGGGTCTAAAAGACCCCAAAATTCCTCCTTTGCACTCAAAAGTATTCAGAATCGCAGATTTTGATGATTTGAATACTGCAATCTTTTTTTAACCACTTAAGCCCTGGACCAATATGCTGGCTAAAGACCCAAGGTGTTTTTATAGTTCGGGATCTGCGCCGCTTTAACAGACAATTGCGCGGTCGTGCGACGTGGCTCCCAAACAAAATTGGCGTCCTTTTTTCCCCACAAATAGAGCTTTATTTTGGTGGTATTTGATCACATCTGCGGTTTTTAGTTTTTGCGCTATAAACAAAAATAGAGCGACAATTTTGAAAAAAATTCAATATTTTTTACTTTTTGCTATAATAAATATCCCCCAAAAACATATATAATTTTTTTTTTCCCCCTCAGTTTAGGCCGATACGTATTCTCCTACCTATTTTTGGTAAAAAAAAAAAAAAAAAAAAAAAATCGCAATAATCGTTTATCGGTTGGTTTGCGCAAAATTTATAGCGTTTACAAAATAGGGGATAGTTTTATTGCATTTTTATTTTTTTTATTTTTTTTACTACTAATGGCGGCGATCAGCGATTTTTACCGTGACTGCGACATTATGGCGGACACTTCGGACAATTTTGACACATTTTTGGGACCATTGTCATTTTCACAGTAAAAAATGCATTTAAATTGCATTGTTTATTGTGAAAATGACAGTTGCAGTTTGGGAGTTAACCACAGGGGGCGCTGTAGGAGTTAGGCTTCACTTTGTGTTTACAACTGTAGGGGGGTGTGGCTGTAGGTGTGACGTCATCGATCGTGTCTCCCCTATAAAGGGGATGACGCGATTGATACGCCGCCACAGTGAAGCACGGGGAAGCCGTGTTTACACACGGCTCTCCCCGTTCTTCAGCTCCGGGGACCGATCGCCGCACTCGAGCGGGCGCGCGCCCGCGACCCACGGCTGGGTACAAGTACAGGACGTATATATACGTGCTTGTGTCCAGCCGTGCCATTCTGCCGACGTATATGTGCAGGAGGCGGTCCTTAAGTGGTTAAATCGGCGCCATTGGCAGCTGAGCAAACCAGAAGGGACGTTGCTTTTGGGATTTTTAGATCGCAGACCCAATCGAAGCCGAATGCGGCTTTGTTCAGGTCTCAGCCTAGGCGGCGGATGTCCTGGCTGGTGGCTCGAGCCTCCCGGTGGGACGGGAGGCCCAGGAAGAGCGGCAGAAGGTGGCAGGGGATGTCCCCTCCCGCTCCTTTAGTATAACAGTCGAGCGACTTTTAGCCTCATTGGTAGTTATCACTACAAAGCCATCCACTGTCTCTAAAAAAAAACGGTACTGGGTGATGGCTGCACCTGCAGGCATCACACACGTTTAACCCCTTCAAGCCACTAACACAAATTTGCGTATGGTCGATGTGAAGGGGTTACAAAACTTGATTAAAGCAGCATCAGAAGATATACGCAGATACGGTAGTATAACAACCACATTTATATGATCAGTATATAAAGGTGTAGCATAGATGGCCCTTGAAGGGTAGCTGAGTTTGAAAATTTGGACTAGTTGACCTATTAAGGATGAATACCACCACTTTCCTCTAGAGAAGCCAGCAGTGGCAAATCAGAGGATAACAGAATTACAAAAAGGAAAAAAAGTCCTTAAAAATGATAAATGTACCTTTATTTTTTACATAGAAGGGGTGATCCGATCTGCACACTGCTGTAAGCGGGCCATCTTCTGCTGTACCTGGATCAAAAGTAAGCTGAAGAACAGATTCTCCATACGACACGCTCTCTTCATGTGAAATCAGCTTAAGACCTTCTGAGCCATAGCCCTGGAATAGAGACAAAAGTGTGCACATTTAGGAAAAATGCCAAGACTTATGCCACGCGTACACACGACCGTTTTTCGGGTTGTAAAAAATTACGTTTTTAATGGTCTAGAAAAAATGTTTTTTTCAACCCAGCACTATAAAGGGGGAGTTCCATGCGGATGGCGCAACCCTTGGGGCTGATTTCGTGTTAGTAAAAGACGATTTGCGCTTTTCTGTCTGTTACAGCGCGATGAATGTGCTTACTCCATTACGAACGCTAGTTTTACCAGAACGAGCGCTCCCGTCTCATAACTTGCTTCTGAGCATGCGCATTTTTTTCACATCGTTAAAGCCCACACACGACCATTTTTTACAACGTTAAAAACGACAACGTACGTCGTGAAAACTTTGAGCATGTTCAAAATTTTTAATGCCATTTTTAATGCCATTAAAAAACTAAAATCCAAAATTTCCCTTGTATGTGGTCTCTCTGCTACCAAAACAAAAACTTGTGAAAGGGACAGTCAGTCAAATCTCTCCGATGTGCCTGCAGACCCCACACGGGAAAATCTGGTCTAGTTGCAGGGAGATGTCCGCATAATGCTCCCCCACACTTTTGCATAGGCTAAATGCAAATGGTCCGCTACATGTAGACTTAAAGTGGTTGTAAACCCGAAATATCTCCTAAACCACGGTTTAGAAGATATTTACAAAAGAGACGGGCGTAGGCGGGTTGTAGACAACAGCGCAGGTGCACTTTAGAAACTTTTAGAAATTGCGGTCGTGCCTTTTCTAAAAGGAGATCGTGCTGTGACATGCACGGGAGTGGCGTCATCGCCACAGGCCATAGACGAGTCGTAAAATTTGTGTTGATTGTTAGTTTTTCGCATCATTACTATGCCAGCTATGCCACAAGCGAAAGGGCCTGATCCAACAAGCTGGATTTTTTTTTAGAAAATCAAGAAACAATTGATGGCAGCGTCATATGATTTCTTTTGGCATCGACAGAACTTTTTCAACTTGTCTATGGTCTACTTTAAGCACCAAAGGTAGGTTGGACCATGCCTGCGTATTTAACTGTCCTCTACTGTCTGTTGGTACTTTTAAACAAAATATTCCAGCAGAGACATTACACTTGAGAAACACAAGTTCTCATAGCACAGAAGAAATAGTGGACAAGATCATGTCTTAGACCCGTTTCACACGGGCTTCAGTTTATATAAAAAAGAGTAGTGTGAACAGCAAGCCTTGACATATCGGGCCAGATTCACATATAACTGCGGCGGCGTAATGTATCGTCTATACGTTACACCGCCGCAAGTTTTCAGCGCAAGTGCCTGATTCACCAAGCACTTGCGTGTAAACTTACGGCGGTGTAACGTAAAGGCGTCCGGCGCAAGCCTGCCTAATTCAAATGGGGCGTGTACCATTTAAATTAGGCGCGCTCCCGCGCCGGACGTACTGCGCATGCTCCGTTTTGAAATTCCCGCTGTGCTTTGCGCGAAGTGACGTCATTTTTTTGAACAGCGACGTGCATAACGTACTTTCTTATTTACGCAAAAAAAAATTGAAATTCGACGCGGGAACGACGGCCATACTTTAACATGGCTCGCCTAAATTTAAGCCATGTTAAAGCAGGCCTAACTTTGCGACGGGAAAAAACGACTAGCGACGACGTAACGAACACGAAAACCTTTGTGGATCGCCGCAAAAGCTCATTTGCATACCCGACGCTGGAAAACGACGCAAACTCCACCCAGCGGCGGCCGAAGTATTGCATCCTAAGATCCGACGGTGTAAGTCAATTACACCTGTCGGATCTTAGGGCTATCTATGCGTAACTGATTCTATGAATCAGCCGCATAGATACTCTGAGAGATACGAAGGCGTATCAGGAGATACGCCGTCGTATCTCTTTTGTGAATCTGGCCCATCATTTCCAAAGCTTCCAGCAAGCTTTGTTAAAGCTTTTAAAGTACCATTCAACTCTAGTTTGTAAATGTTGAACATAGATCCTAATGGGAGTGCTGATTACCACTTTAAGTAAGCTGGTAGCAGTCTTCAGCGAGTTTATACAAGCTTCAATAAGTACTAAAGCCTGCTACTAGCTTGCTTAAAGTGGTAATCAGCACTCCCATTAGGATCTATGTTCAACATTTACAAACTAGAGTTGAATGGTACTTTAAAAGCTTTAACAAAGCTTGCTGGAAGCTTTGGAAATGATGGGCCAGATTCACAAAAGAGATACGACGGCGTATCTCCTGATACCCGGCGTATCTCCTATTAGGATCTATGTTCAACATTTACAAACTGGAGTTGAATAGTACTTTAAAATAGGGTTTGACAAATTTGCTTGGAATCTAGGAGCCAGCTAAAAAAGTTAGGAGCCAGAAAATGCGCCCCGTCGAGCTCGCACGCAGAAGCGAACACATACATGAGTAGCACCCGCATATGTAAACGGTATTCAAACCACACATGTGAGGTATTGCCGCGATCGTTAGAGCGAGAGCAATAATTCTAGCTCTAGACCTCCTCTGTAACTCAAAACATGCAACCTGTAGAATTTTTTAAACGTCGCCTATGGAGATTTTAAAGGGTAAAAGTTTGTCGGCATTCCACGAGCGGACGCAATTTTGAAGCATGACATATTGGGTATCAATTTACTCGGCGTAACATTATCTTTCACAATATAAAAAAAGAAATTGGGATAATTTTACTGTTGTCTTTTTTTTTAATAAAAAAAAAAAGTGTATTTTTTCCCCAAAAAAGTGCACTTGTAAGACCGCTGCGCAAATACGGCGTGACAGAAAGTATTGCAACGATCGCCATTTTATTCTCTAGGGTGTTCGAATAAAAAATATATATAATGTTTGGGGGTTCTAATTAGAGGGAAGGAGATGGCAGTGAAAACAGTGAAAATTTACACATTAGAACTGGTTTTACTTGTAATGCCAACGGCCACCACCAGATGGCGCCAGGTCACAGAAGGAAGCTTGGGACTTCACAAGGCCACGGCCTCAATTACCGGCCGCCGCAGGCCCACCACGATCGCGTGGGGGAGGTGGGGGGCACGGAGACACAGGATCCCGGCGGGCCCGCGGCGGCCGGTAATTGAGGCCACGGCTTTGCGGCCTTGTAGGCCGCGGCCTCAATTACCGGCAGGCGCCAGGTCACAATTTGTCGCAATTGCTACCTGGCGCCCGGATTTTGTCGAGCCCTGCTTTAAAAGCTTCAACAAAGCTTGCTGGAAGCTCTGGAAATGATTTGTCAAAGCTTGACGTTCACACTGCACATATATAAAATGAAGCCCGTGTGAAATAGGCCAAATTATGAATTTAAAATCTAGCAAATTACTTGCACTCATCAAAACTCACTATTAACTTTGTTATTATAACGAATATAAAGAATTATATAAAACAAATGTGTTCAGAAATTTGAAAAGCAAAATATAGTATAACCAACACTGGGATGATTTTTTTTCTCAGGTCAGAAAAGCACATCCCAAGCTTCAGTCCATCATGAATGCTGCTGCCAGACTCATCCACTCTACCAACCGCTCTGTCTCTGCTTCTCCTCTCTGTCAATCCCTCCACTGGCTTCCTTCCGCTCACCCAACAAATTAAATTCAAAATACTAACAACTACCTACAAAGCCATCCACAACTCTAGTCCTAGTCTAGTCTCTAGTGAAGCCCTAGTCTCAAAATACCAACCTAATCGTTCTCTTCGTTCTTCTCAAGACCTCCACCCACGCTTGTCTCTAGGACTTTTCCAGAGCCTCTCAAAGCCTATGGAACTCCTTACCCCAATCTGTCTATCTCCTACTCTATTAGCTTTTAGACCATCCCTGAAAAACCTCCTCTTCAGAGAAGCCTATCAGACTCACACCTAACAAGTGTATTTTCATTTTGTCCATCTGATCACCCCCCACAGCTACTACCCTTTGTTCCACTTGACCCTCCCTTCTAGATTGTAAGCTCTAATGAGCAGGGCCCTCTGAACCTTCCTGTATTGAATTCTATTGCAATTGTACTGTCTTTCCCCATGTTGTAAAGGCTGCGCAAACTGTTGGCACTAAATAAATCCTGTATTATAATAATAATAATAATAATAATAATAATAATAATAATAATAATAAATCTCCTTAAATACAAGCAGCATTTTAGACAAACTGGAGCAAAATTGGTGCAACTTCACAGCACATTCAATACAACGTATTGCCATGAGTATCCTTTCCAGGTTTACTCCAATATATCTGATATATCATCCTCACAGTATGGCATTTAGAGGAGTACATATAATAGGGAACTGTAGAATGCTAGGCTGCACAAGTTTATAATAGGATAGGAGAACACAAATTCTCTGCACCGCAACACAATCTTCCATATTCATGTGTGGCCAGTCAGACAATAGTAAATAAGGTATACTTATGCCAAAGAAATTATTTACTTTAGCATTAATTAAAGTACCACATTCCGCAATGCTGCGCACACAGCTCTGTGTATATATACTTTGCAAACATTTGAGTAATAAAACTGTAAAAGCCTACAAAGTAACACATATAAAACTAATAAAACTAAAGCAGCCAGTGTTAATCCCTTATAAAAAAAAAAAATCTTACTAACTCCTGACTCCATGAACTAGACAGCAGTTTGTGGTTTATACTCTAGTATATACCAGGGGTATTGAATTAAAATTCACAGAGGTCCAGTCTGTAAAATGTTCTTCCAGTAGAGGTATGAATCACTGGTTTTTGCCATCATTCATCCCCCATCCCCCCCAACTTTGTATCACAGTCCCCTTATTTACATCAGAGTGCACTCTTTTACATCACAGTCCCACCCTTATTTACATCACAATGCCCTCGTTTGCATCATAGTCCCTCTCTTTACATTGCAGTCCCCAATCTTTACATTTCAAAGCCTCCTTCACATAAAAGTCCCTCCTTTTACAATACAGGCCCCCTTTAAAGCGGAGGTTCACCCATACATTGTTCATTAATAACTTGGCCATACACTACCATCCCCCCAGGGCACTGAGATCGGCCGATCAGGACTTTGCTGTCATCCCTCTAGTAAGGTTGATTTCGTTCGGTGGCCGATCCTTCAGAGCCAGAGCCGCCTCGCTTTGGAACCTTCTCCCGTTGCCTTTGAGGAAGTCCACTGTTCTTATTACCTTCAGAAAGGCTCTGAAAACCTTCCTCTTTGGGGCAAGTTGATTATGACCACGCCTATTAAACTGACCTGGCCCCTCCTCCCCTCACCCTATGTCCCCCTCACTCCAAACCCCCTTGCTACCGTTTGTTTTTATTGTTGATATTTTATATGGTTTCTCTTTCTTTTATGTACACGAGCCATCAGTTCGTCTACAAAGTCTTTTTTTCTTTTTTCTCTTGGATTGCTTTTTGGGCCAGAATAGACCAGCGGACCTCCTTCCAGCGCTTAGACACACCCTTCAGGGTGTATGTGGCGCTGTAAAGAAATATTAAAATCAATACATAACTATTTTTCCCCTTAGATGGATGCTCGTTTTGTCTAGGGGAATCGGCTAGTTGTTTTAAAATATGAGCCGTACTTACCTTTTACGAGATGCATCTTCTCCGCCGCTTCCGGGTATGGGCTGCGGGACTGGGCGTTCCTTCTTGATTGACAGTCTTCCGAGAGGCTTCCGACGGTCGCATCCATCGCGTCACGATTTTCCGAAAGAAGCCGAACGCCGGTGCGCAGGCGCAGTATAGAGCCGCACCGACGTTCGGCTTCTTTCGGCTACTAGTGACACGATGGATGCGACCGTCGGAAGCCTCTCGGAAGACTGTCAATCAAGAAGGAACGCCCGCTCCCGAAGACCCATACCCGGAAGCGACGGAGAAGATGCATCTCGAAAACGGTAATTACGGCTCATATTTTAAAACAACTAGCCAATTCCCCTAGACAAAACGAGCATCCAAGGGGAAAAGAGAAAAAAAAACTTAATTGGGTGAACTCCGGCTTTAATTATAGAAACCCCTTGGTCACATCACAGTTCACCCCTTACATCATGTGCCCCCCCCTTACATTACAGCTCTCTTCACATCAAAGTCCTCCCCCCTTTACAGTATAGCCCCTTTAACATTAACACCTTGCTTTACGGCACCCTGTTACATGTCAGTGCCCCCCCTTTATATCAAGGTCCCCCTTTACATAGCAGTCCACCTTAACAGCAGTGCCCCGCCCCTTCCTTTACATCAGTATGCTCATCTCCCCCTTCCAGTCCTACCTTTCATAGCAGAAGTGCGGTGTGATAGGTCGGATGGGGAAGCTTCCCAGTTTCTCCTGTTAACCAGTGGGTAATTGGTTGCTAGGAGCGCCCTGCGTCGTAGCAACAAACGGGCCACTTAACTTGAAAAGTGGGACAGCTCCCATCCTCCATCCAGACCTCCCTCTCTCTACCCCACAGTGAAGATGACAGTAGCGTTGGAAGGAAAAGAAGACACAAGCAGCTAAATGGTGCGACCGTGGTGGTCTGCACAGGACTGTCACTCACTCCGGGTCTGGACCACAGCCCGCCATTTAGTGATGCCTGCTTTATAGTATATTAAACTTTCTGCCATATTTTTGTGAGGCCTGCAGGTAGCAAGTTAAAAAATGCACTACCTTCTGAGAGCCAATCGTTGTCCCACGTTGGTTTCTACAATGTACAATTTTGGCAAAATCTTCCACATCCTGCCACACTTTCTTGCGTCCTTTATGAAAGCATAGACGTGTACCTGAAGAAGATTAAAGAAGAGTAGAAAAATAATAAAGTGAGGGCTGTAGACTAAACTAAAAATCAAAAATCTAGATGGTGAGGCACATGGAGATATTCTGCCAATGCTTTGTGTCATTCAGTACGACCCCATGCTGGTAATTGCACTAAGTGCAGTACAATGGAAGCGGGAAGGTTCAATCAAGTAATAATTCGGCTTGATAATGATTACTTGATTGTCTAGTGAAAACTCTCCAAATAATTACGCTTGGCAAATGAACACAAAATAGCTTGATTATTTTAATCGACTGCTAAGGGCTGCGGTGCGATTTCTCAGTATAGTGTAGCATCAGTTCTATGGTCTATTGGTGAGAAAACACCTGAGAAAGATCAAAAGTGACTACAATGGACAGTCAGAATGAACGCTATGGTTCCGATTCCGTAACCTGATTAATGAACCTTGTTAGTAGCCACTCCATGAACTGCTCACCTACTAATAATTCACTTTCAACAAACAATACGAAGATATACATATATAGGTAGATTCAGAAAGAGTTAGGCCGGCTTATCTACAGATAAGCCGACCTAACTCTGAATCTGCACCGACCTATGTTTAAGTGTTTTCTCTAACAGAGATACGCTTAAACATATCTAAGATAGGACGGCGCAAGCCGTCCTATCTTAGATTGCAATTTTTCTGATGGCTGCTAGATGGCGCTTCCATTGCGGCCGGCGTAGATTATGTAAATGAGGGGGATACGCCGATTCACGAACGTACGCCAGGCCGACGCAGTACTTTTACGCCGTTTACGTAAGAGATAGGCCGCGTAAAGTTAGTGCTAGGCTCTAGTGGAATAGTAATGTTAAGTATGGCCGCCGTTCCCGCCGCGAAATTCGAAATTTTTACATCGTTTGCGCAAGTCACCCGCGAATCGGGATTTACATCCACGTCAAAATCAATAGGCCCGTACGGCGTACTTAGCCGCAATGCACACTGGGAAATGTAGTCGCCCGGCGCATGCGCAGTGACAAAAAACTTCAAAAACGTGAGGTCAAGCCTCATTACCATGAAACACGCTCCCCCAACCCATTTGAATTAGGCGCCCTTACGCCCGCTCGTTTTAGGCTACGCCGCCGTAAATTAGCAGGTAAGTATATTGAGAATCATTATTAGCCTAGCTAATTTACGGCGGCGTAGCCTAAACAGGCTACGCCGCCCTAAATTAACGCCATTGTACCTGAATCTACCTAATAGAGTTGTATTTCTAACCTTTAGTGACAGAAATGCCACATGGATGTGACAACAGCACCCTGATATAGAAAAATGAGCAGGAGGATGGGAGCGTTGCTGAGACTGACCAAACATACATTCTGACCCACAAAAGGTTTTTGGTGGACGATCTTGGTACTGATACACAATAATTTATTTAGAGTAAAAATTATATCATTTATTACAGATAAAAAACATACAGGTCTCAATACAAGAACAAATAAACATACATAGGTCTCAATATAAAAAGTTCAAAACCGTATACAAATACTCAAAGGTTTACCCAAGAAGTATCTGATGATGGAGTTTTCTCATAGATTAACCAATCCTCTACTAGTTTCACGGTACATAGACCGCTTCGTCAGGAGGAATAATCTATAAAACACGTAATGCAATAAGACACAAAACAAATTACTCAACCGTACCTGGGGACCGTACCTGGCTGTGGACCTGTTGGGTACGCAGCTTCCCAGTGCCATTGCTGAGCATTATGTAATATGCTTTCATATTTTTTGTAATTTGTTTTGTGTCTTATTACATTACTTATTTTATAGATTATTCAACCTGACAAAGCGGTCTATGAACCGAGAAACTAGTAGAGGACTAGTTAATCTATGAGAAAACTCCATCATCAGATACTTCTTGGGGAAACCTTTGAGTATTTGTATACTGTTTTGAACTTTTTATATTGAGACCCATGTATGTTTTTTATATGCAATAAATTATATAATTTTTACTATATATTTATTATTGTGTATCAGTACCAAGATGGTCCACCAAAAACCTTTGTGGGTCGGAGTGTATGTTTGGTCAGCCTCGGCAACTGTCCCCACGCCCCCCCCTTTCCTACATAATTTTTAGATGATAGTACTTCCATATGCCTAGCTTAAAGCGGAGGTCCACCCTAAAAATAAAAATTATATAAAAGAAAAAATATTTTTTTTTCCTTTGCAAACATCCCCTTTATTTGCTTTAATAAAAAAAAATAGTCTTAGCATAGCAGCATGCAAAAAAATATTAATTTAAGGACCTATTGATCAAACTCAGATACCAATAAATTAGCCACCAATTTATCTTTGAATGGGTTACAGAAGTATGGTCCACCCAGCTGTTCTGCCAGTACAGTTGTAATGTCCCCATTTAAATCAACTAGCCTGTCTAAAGCAGACAGACAAAAAAAAAAAGAATTAAAAAAAAAAAAAAAAAATGTTTTACTTACCAGAAATGGTGGTTGCTAGGCAGATCTTCCTAATCTGCCTCTTCCTAGTCCGCAGCTGGTTGTCCTCCTTGCGTTGTCTTCTGGGGAATGGGGTGCGCCATCTTCTGGGAACTGTGTGTATCCCAGAGAACAGCCACCCATTCATAAAGCGCCACGCGAATCGTGCATGCGCAGTGAAGCCGCAAGGCTCCACTGCCCGTTTCCCTTAGTAAGAATGGCGACGCCGGAACCTGCCACGATCGAAGGGATCGGCCTCGGGGGGGGGGGGGGGGGTCACATTGGGGGAACCTAGAACAGGTAAGTGTCCTTATTAAAAGTCAGCAGCTACAGTGTTTGTAGCGGCACCTCCGCTTTAAGGCTTTGATATTTGAGGCTACACAAAAATTCCTTAGCACCCCGAGATGGCACTGCTCGACTAACAGAGGTGTGGGCTGTCAGTGAAATCTGGAGGGCAGTCTAGCGTGGTTACATCATCTTCATACATGAGGGCCAGAAATTACTCATGCACAAGCAACAATGCTTATCCATGATATCACGTTCCATAAGCATCTCACAGGTTTATAGTTTATAAATCCTGGAGCGCCATCTAGTGTTTAGAGGAAGTTTTCCATTTGAAATGTAACATTTACATATAAACACCAAGTTATAAAATGTTCCTCAATGGAATCAAACATACATCATGCATTTGAGAAATACCAGTAACTACTAACTGTTACCAGCTGCTGTAATAATAAATAAAACAAATCAAACATGCAATCTTTAGACTTCCATTTTTTTTTTTTAAGCGAAGGATAGTGCATGCCTGTACCTGCGTGGGTTTCCTCCGAGTACTCTGCTCTCCTCCCACACTTCTAGTAGGCTAATTGGCTTCTCTCTAAATTGGCTAGTATGTGTATGTATGAATTTGCATTAGGGACCTTAGTTTGCAGGGACTGATGTGAATGTACAATATACATGTAAAAGCACTGCGTCAATTGACAGCGCTATAAAAGTACCTGTAATAAATAAAATAAATAAATAGCATGGCGATTACCTTTTAGAAAACAGTGCCAAATGGTATGTGGCCAAGAATGGCACCATCCTAAATCATCATCATCAGAAAATGACGACATGCAGAAAATGCCAGACTCCGATTCACTGTTTGCCTGGAATGAACACAACAGAAAATAAACAAAATTTGAGTAAAGTGCCAATTCTGCACAATTAGTCAGAGTTACTAGTAATTGTGCAACAGCTGAATCCTATGAATCAGGCTGGGTTCACACTATTGCGAATTGGATGCGGAATCTCCGCATTCAAATCACAATAGCAGGAGATTGTGACCGGCTCTCTATGGAGCCAGTTCACATATCTCTGGCTCTGGTGCGAATTTTCACAGTAGCCCTGTGCGTTTTTTGGTCTATTTCAGGTCCGAATTCAGCCCAAAATTCAGGCTGAGATGGGACCTGAAACAGTGAACCAGGACGCACCGGACCCCTGCTGGGAGTCGCATCGGTATGCAGTGTGAACCCAGCCTCAGGCCTGTTCCATACCAGCTTTAGCTGTTATAAGAGAAGTGTGGACAGCAAGCTTTGGCAAAGCATTTCCAGAGCTTCCAGCAAACTTTGTTGAAGCTTTTAAAAGTACCATTCAGCTCCAGTTATTAAATGTTGAACATAGATTGTAATGGGAGTGCCGATTGCCACTTTAAACAAGCTGCTAGCAGGCTTCAGTACTTCTTGAAGCTTGAGGGAAGCCTGCTAGCAGCTTGCTTAAAGTGGCAATAAAAGCCCCCATTAGGATCTGTGTTTACAAACTGGAGCGGAATGGTTCTTTAAAAGCTTCAACAAAGCTTGCTAAAAGCTCTGTAAATAATTTGTCAAAGCTTGCTGTTCACACTACTCTTATACAAGCTGAAGCCAGTCTGAAACAAGTCACCTTCTTTTCTAGTGTCTGAATAAACATGCTGGTGAGAGACAGAGGAATCCTTGGACTGTTGGGTTATACTGCTGCCTACAGGAGTATGGGACACTTGCAACAAAAAGCACTGTTAGCCAAAATCCTGCCCACTACCTTCATACCTCTTATTTTGCTAGTGTCCTCAGAAAAATGGATTTTCTTCTCAGCTCTGCTGACCCTTGTTCATTTGGAAAACTTACTACTAGCAACAGCTGATGGTAGATTCATGGTGAATATTTAATATCCAGTCAGCCATAGAGTACTGGTAGATTCATGATGGATATACTACAAATTGGAAGTCTCTCCAGTCTGTCAACAACTGTATGTTTTCCCCGTTATACTGGTGCTTTCCCCGACAGCTCTCCATTTGTGCAAATTTCTCCAGTCTGCTACAGGCGGATATGAAAACCCCAAAAAGCTCTCTAGTGAGCCAAGTAGTGCAGGTTCCCAGTTCATTATCTATCTATCTTATGGTGTGCAGAACCGCATTTGGCCAGAGGTGCGGGGACGCCGGAGCCAATTGGAGCTGTTCATATACTCCGGTCCTGAGCCTTTCCAAGGGTTTCTGAGTTCAGCCGAGCTGTCCCCGAGTATTTCAGAGGCTCTCCGGCGCCCCCCCCCTCTGGCCACATGCAATATTGCATGCCATAGAAGTCACTGCGGAACAAATTATTTTAGTTTCCATTGACTTCTATGGGGAAACTCGCTTTGATATGCAAGTGCTTTGGATTAAGAGCATTCTCCTGGAACGGATTACGCTCGTAAGCCAAGGTTCCACTGTATGTAGTTTCTTTACCCACGTGTTGCACCCGTTACCTTTCACCCAAAACACTACTAATGCTACACATGACTCCAGGGCTGGACTGGGACAAAAATTTGGCCCTGGACTTCATCCAGAATGGCCCAATTTGACAGGTCTCTCCCATGGGGGTCGGACAACTCCCGCACCCCCCCGGTCACCCAAGCCCCCTCTCCCCCTTCACTAGCCGTTCTACTTTATTAGAGTAGAACGGCTGGTACTCTTATAGGCAGTACCAGTGGGGAAGCTAGACATTATTTCACCCGGGACAAAGAATCAGTTCGGTGCCCCCCTCTTATGGGACAAGATTAGGCATAAGTGAGAAACTCCCAGGCCATAGCTGTTGAGTCAGCTGTCTGTCCCCTCCCCCATGCTCCTCTGCCATCCCCCCTGCTCCTCCCCTGCTTCTTTGTTCCCCCACAGGTGAGCGCTGTGGGCAGGGAGAGGAGGTGAGCCGGCCCACTGAGCCATCGGCCCACCGGGAAACTCTCTGTAGTCCCAATGGCCAGTCCATCCCTGCATGACTTAGATTTCCCAAAAGCAATGTGTATTTATAGATGAATTGTAATAGGTAGGAACAAAATAAAAATCCAGAACCTAGAGACCCTGCAGAGATCCATTTTACTAGTGTAATATTTCTGCACTGGTAATTACGTGCATTACAGCAAGCGGTGCACCCTCCATTCATCATTCCCAAGACCATCTCTTCTTCTCCACCTTCTGTTATACTAGAGGTCTGTTGTGCCCTGTAGTTTTCTCTGTGTAACAAAACTCCCTATCCAAGGTAGAGCACGTTGGTCTGACCCAGGCATTGGCCTTGTATTACACATATACACGTTTTTACAATCCTGATCTGTTCTATGGATGAATTGGCATTTCAGTCGCTCACAAGTGGAAAGGCTCAATACGTTTGTAATTAAAGTTGTGCTTCTGTAGAGCAAAAATTGGCAATTTTCAAGAAACTCCCCTTTTATAGGTACAACATAACATCTCTAACACAAGAAAGCCAGCCTGAGCTTAGTATATGAAGTCATTTGATTTATAATGCTTAAGAAATAGAAACTCACTCGCTCATGTCTGACTGAGGTCTCTTCTTTCCAATCACATTTGGATAGATCGGACTCATTTGGGGAAACTGGTGGAGGGCGGGCATAGGAATGTAAACTTTTGCTGGTAGCGATTATGTGAACAGGTGATGATCTATTAAAAACAAAAAGAACCAGCCATGTCACACAACTTATGTAGATTTCATCAGGACCCTACTGTATAGTGCTCTATCACTTCAGGTAATGGAACATACATGAAATACGTAGAATTGATGGTTAAGGCCCCTTTCACACTAGGCGGAACCGTCACAGCGGAGTCTGCCAGCTCTGCGGGAGATCTCTCCGCTGAGCCGGCGGATGACAGGTCCCTCTCTGCTCACCGAGCGGGGAGGGGCTTGTCCAGTGCCGATGTCTCCTATGGACAGATCTGATGAAAGCGGACAGCGATCCGATATGCCATGGACGGAAGGCGACGTATCGCCATCCCTCCGATTTTAGCAGATCGGATGTCAGCGGACATGTCTTCGCTGACATCGGACGCCAAATAGAGATGTATGGAGCGCCCGTTCAGGTCCGCCGACAAAACTGACAGGCAGACCTGAATGGTCCGACCGTGTGAAAGGGCCTAAGGCTTGTACTACAAAGACAGAACCCAAAATAAGGCTCTTCTTCAACTAGAGAACAAGTGAGCACAAGAATTCCTTCTCTGTGTGAAGAACACAATCAATTTCATGTTCCTTTACTCCCTTGACTTGTCACTGCATGGAGTCAGCACCAATACAGTACAAACTTTCAGGGGGTTAGCAATTAAAGCGGAGCTCCACCCTAAAGTGGAACTCCCGCTGATCGGAACCCTCCCCCCCTCCGGTGTCACATTTGACACCTTTCAGGGGGGAGGGGGGTGCAGATACCTGTCTAAAGACATGTATTTGCACCCACTTCCGGCCACACAGTCTCAGGTAAACTGCGGGCATGACGTCACCCCCCCCCCCCCCCCCCCGTTGTGTTCTGGGAACACTCGGCTCCAAGAACACAGCGGGAGCCAATCGGCAGGCGTAGCGCGACTCTCGCATGCGTCGTAGGGAACTGGGCAGTGAAGCCAGAGAGTTTCACTTCCTGGTTCCCTCACAGAGGATGTCGTCCTAGCGATCGCTTTTCCTCTGCTGTGGACGGCGCTGGACTCCAGGACAGGTAAGTGTCCCAATATTAAAAGTCAGCAGCTGCAGTATTTGTAGCTGCTGGCTTTTAATATTTTTTTTTTCAGCGGACATCCGCTTTAAGGCTTAGAGTCAGGAGTTTAAAGGGTACTTTCACACTGGGGTGGTGCCCGAGTTAGCGGTAAAGTGCCGCTAGTTTTAGCGGCGCTTTACCGCTGTTATAGCAATGCTTTTAGGCCGCTAGCGAGGTGCTTTTAACGCCCACGCTAGCGGCCGAAAGGTTAAAAGAGCCATGTTGCGGTGCAGCCGAATCGTGTTTTGCAGGTGCTTCGGCAGCGCTGCCTATTCATTTCAATGGGCAGAGCGATACACCGCTCCCGCATCGCCCCAAAGATGCTACTTGCAGGACTTTTTTTCCCGTCCTGCAAGTGCATCACCCCAGTCAAAGCACTCAGGCCTTTTCACACTGGGGAGGCATGAGAGACACTTTTCAGCGCTAAAACGCCCCAGTGTGAAAGTACCCCAAGGGTGGATGAGGGATAGTGATCAATGTTTAGAATTACAACAGCTAAAGATTAGGGGGTTACCTTTTAAGGGTTAGATTTCTTAGCGATAGGATTAAATGTTAGGAACTGGTTGAATGTGAGGGAAATGAGTCATGACCATGCCAATCACTTGTGTTTTGGCCAAAATGCCCTGTGCCAGGCTCAAAGAGAGGCTTCAAGAGAATGGAAACTGATGGAAAGATCTCATTACAACCTCTGACATAAGTAGACCTACTGTTACCAGTAATTCATATCACAAAGTGTCCTTTGGTAGACTGAAGGTCATCATGCACATTAAAGTGATTCTAAAGGATTTTTTTTTTTTTAAATAACAAACATGTTATACTTGCCTGCTTTCTGCAATGGTTTTGCAAAGAGCAGCTCTGATCCTCTTTTTGAGCCCCCCCCCCACCAATAGCAAGTCGTTCACACACAGCGTGGCTCCGCCCAGTCAATGCTCTCCCCTCATTGGTTCACTGGTTGCGATTGATGGCAGCAGGAGCCATCGGCTGACACTGCTGTGTCAGCCAATGAGAGAGACACACACAGAGACACACGGGGGAGCCAATGCTCTCATGCACATCAATGGATCGAGATGGGGCTCAGACAAGTATAGTGGGGCGTGGGGGGGAACTGCACCCAGACGATTGTTTCCTTTATTGCATAGCATGCATTAGGTAAAAAAAAAAACTTGAGCCTTTAGAACCACTTTAACCCCTTGCCAACCAGGCACCGACCGTCATAATGCGGCAGGTCGGCACGATCCCGCGAGCCGTCGTAGCTGTATGTCGGCTCCTTTAAGCGGGATAGCAGGTATACGCACCCACTGCACTGCGGGGGTGCAGATGCTCATGGCCTTGATAGGCAGAACAGGGATGCGTGTGTGTGTGTGTGTGTGTAAACACACACATCCCAGTTCTGAGAGGAGAGAGAGATCGCGAGTTCCTACTGGCTGGGAACCACGATCTAATATCTCCTATAGTCAGTCTCCTCCCCCCCACAGTTAGAACACACACACACTAGGGAACACAGTTAACCCCTTGATCGCCCCCTAGTGTTAACCCCTTCCCTGCCAGTGTCATTTACACAGTAATCAGTGCATTTTTATAGCAACGATCGCTGTATAATTGTCAATGGTCCCAAAAATGTGTCCAAAGTGTCCGATTTGTCTGCCATAATGTCGCAGTCCCGATACAAAATCTCAGATCGCCGCCATTACTAGTAAAAAATAAAATTATAAAAATGCCAAAAATCTATCCCCTATTTTGTAGATGCTCTAACTTTTGCACAAACCAATCAATATACGCTTATTGCGATTTTTATTACCAAAAATATGTAGAAGAATACGTATCGGCCTAAACCGAGGAAAATAAATATTTTTTTTTTTTTAAATTGGGGATATTTATTATAGCAAAAAGTACAAAATAGTGTTTTTTTCAGATTTGTGGCTCTTTGTTTATAGCGCAAAAATTTGTGGTGAAAAAAAAGTACGTCAATTTTGTTTGGGTACAGCGTCGCATGCCTGCGCAATTGTCAGTTAAAGTGACGCAGTGCCGTATCGCAAAAAATAGCCTAGTCATTGAGCAGCCAAGTCTTACGGTGCTGAAGTGGTTAAAGTCTGTCCATATAATCAAACCTATCAAAAAAAAAAATTATATATATATATATATATATATATATATATATATATATATATATATATATATAATTTGGAGAACGTACCTAACCTATCCAATGAATTTGTATCCAATCAGACAGACCCTCGCACTACATACTTGTTGGCAGATCTAAAGAAGATTGTACAATCAGACTGTATAGTGTATGTGGACCCCCAACCTAAAACTATTGCTTATGATGTGAGATTTGGTTTATTGCAAAACACAAGCAGTGTAATGGCTCACTTCACTGTTCAATAAGCAAGAAGGGAACAAAGAAATCATCCCCCATTTTCCCGCCAAGTCCCAAAGAGCCGAAGGGCAGACAGACAACTCATACCTATTGTAAAATGAACATTGCATTAATGGACTCTGTGGACTTGTGGCAATGTTTGCCAGCTCAGTCAGCCAGTTTGTCCCACGGTCACATGAGTAGGCACTTTCCGACATATCTGAGGTATTCTGGTTCCAAGAAGGCACTGAATATTCCTGATGTGACACACTAGCATCAAGGTGAAACACCTCGGATGTGGAGTCAGTCTGAACCGCTTGCAACTCGGGAAGATCATCTGAAAGAGAGGACCCCAAGCAAACATTAAAACACAACACACTCAGCATCCCCCTCCCTAGACACGTTATACTGTGCAATGCATTCCAAAACACAACTCTACAAATCTGTGCATAGAGGAACACAAAGGGACCGATTTACTAAAACTGTGCAAAATTTTGCTTCTAACATCAGCTTGTTCAATAAAGCTTTGACAAAAAAAAAAAAAAAAAACATGGAAGCCGATTCGTTTCTATGCAGAACTGCACCAGATTTTGCACTCTCCCGTTTTAGTAAATCAACCCTAAACTGTACTTAGTCAGAATATACAATGGACAATAAGCAACTTTCAGTGTCTTTTGACTATAGCAGTTACCATGATAAACATTTTACTAAACAGTGCAGAACACATTCAAGACTGTAGGTTATAAACTGAAAAATATGAGGTTTTTTAAAACAAAAACAAAAACTTGGTTTTATGAGACAATAAATAACGCAAATGCTATCTGTAAAAAAAAAAAAAAGTTAATATTCTATGAACATTTGCCCATGTTATTGAAAAATGCCCTTGATCTGCCAGAAAACCAGGGTGCCTCTAACTTCTTGTTTGAACTGACAACACCTTGGCCCGGATTCAGATATAATTGTCTATCTATGGGCGGTCGTAACGTATCGCAGATACGGTACGCCGCCGTAACTTAGGGCGCAAGTTCCGTATGCAGAAAGAACTTGTGCCCTTAGTTACGGCGGCGTAACGTATGTGTGTCGGCGTAAGCCCGCCTAATTCAAAAGGGGATGATGTGGGCGTGTTTTATGTAAATTCACTGTGACCCCACATATTGGACGTATTTTACAAACGGCGCATGCGCCGTTCGTGAAAAAATCCCAGTGCGCATGCTTGAAATTACGCCACAAGTCGTCATTGCTTTAGACGTGAACGTAACTTACGTACAGCCCTATTCGACTTACGCAAACGACGTAAAATTTTCAAAACTCGACACGGGAACCACGTCCATACTTAACATTAGCTACGCCTCATATAGCAGGGGTAACTTTACGCCGAAAAAAGCCTAATGTAAAAAAATGCGCTGGCTGGACGTACGTTTCTGAATCGGCGTATCTACCTAATTAGCATATTCATCGCGTAACTATACGGAAGCGCCACCTAGCGGCCAGCTTAAATATGCAGCCTAAGACACTTACGCCGGTCGGATCATAGGGAAATCTATGCGTAACTGATTCTATGAATCAGTCGCATAGTTACGACCGCGCACACTCAAGAGATACGATGGCGTATCCGGAGATACGCCGTCGTATCTCCTTTCTGAATCCGGCCCCTTGTCTCTGCTGCAATAAAATCCCTATCAGCATTGTCAGCCCTGCCCAGTACTTCCCTGCTGCACAACAGGACCCCTCTCCTCCTCATCTCCATATAATGCAGCAGAGGCATTGTTGTCTGCGCCCTACATCAAGATGGGAGCACACAGGATTTCTGACAGACCATCAGGTATTTTTCTGTACTTGCAGCATTTTTTTAAAAGACAAAAACATGGGAAAAATGAAGTGCAGAGTTGTAGTAAACATGTAGTTACGATGCCGAGACATACACTTAAGTCCCGTTTCACACTGATGCAAATTCTATGCGGATTAGATCCGATCCGAAAAGCATAGATTCACATGTCATCTGTTTGCTATAAAAGCCGTTCACATGCGTTTAAGATTCTGATCCAGTTAAAAAAAGGTTCCCGTGCGAGTTTAGTGCAAATTTCATCTCCAGCTATGGCAACTCCCCTCAGAAATCACATTCATTTGCATTAGAATCATACCTGTCAAAACAGAAATCGCACTGTGAAATTACACTGAAAAATAACGTCAGATTCGCACCGCATCAGCGTGAACCTAGCCTTAAAAATGAAGCAAACTTCCTCTGCTGACGTTTACCTATAATAAGGCTTACCTATAGGTAGTGAAAATATCTCCTAAACGTGCACCATTTAGGAGATATTTACATTAAATGCTGCCAGTGACATCATCAACGCATGCGCTCTGAAGGAACGGTCACTAGTGCCGTTCCTCCCGAGCCCTGTGCCGTATACGGTGGCGCATGCGCGGGAGAGACATCATTGCGGCTCCGCCCAATCACAGCGCCGGAGCCTGCGAACTTGAAAGAGACTCTGGGGAAATATCAGCCGCCTCAGGGGTGTGCGGGTGCCGCTGCAACAGGTTAGTTCTAAGATAAGTATTTAATAATGTCTTACAGGGGGCATTTTTTTTCTTTGTCAAAGTTTAAAACCTTTCTTAAAGGAGAAGTCCAGCCTGAGCTTTTTAGGCTGGGCTTCTCCTCTGGGTCACAGGCGTGCAATTAGTTTTGCATTTCTGTGACCCGTTTTGAGCGGAGAGCGGTCTGAAGTCCGCTCTCCGCTGACGTCACTGCCATCAGTCGGGGGAGCGCGTCATAACAACTTCCATGTGGTGATCCTGTGTCCTCATGCTGTTATAGGAGGCGGGTCATCCATCAACCAAGATGTGACATCCCACCCACTGTTCTTTTTTAGTTACTGGGCAGGGAGGGACTGGGCTGTCATTTAGGATCTGTATGCACACCTACGTGTGTTTTGTCAATATCATGTGGCCTGAAAAGCTCAGCTCAACAAGGATATATTCTCTCCAGCAAAAGAGACCAAACTGAGCATGTGCAGCAGTACTACCCTCACTGTGTCTTATCTGGACTTGCCTAGCGAGAACCTGCAGGAGGGGGAGGATCTGTCCATACAGGATCAAAGACCCTTTCTACGCAATACCGTGGATTAACTCCTTAAGTTCCACAGCGAGTATAACAAGCATGCTATTCTGCAGAGAGATTTTAGTGTAACACTTTCATTTACCATTATTCTTTGTTTGTCTTACTATACATGATTTATAATGGCCCAATCCATACCAAGTTCCATGTGATCATCAGACGACTCGTATCCTGGAGAAGATGGGAGACGTTCATCACACTTCAGCATCTCCACAGATTCAGTTATTGTTGTAGGTCTTTTGTCCATAACTAACTGGACTTTCTGCACGGTGTTGGACATATCCTTTGTCTTCACTTCCCACACCATATTATAGCATTTATACTAGAAAAAAAAAAAAAGAGACCATGAAAAGAGATAAAAAAAAAACACATCAATAGGTTTGACAGATTTCAGCAAGGGCAGCAAGTATACAGCTAGGTTTTAAGCCAATTATTAGGGTTCAGGCACACTCTCTGTAACAAGCATGTTTCATGGCTAGTACTAGGCAGGACATAGACGCTGTGAATTTCTTTCCTGCAACCACGGGTTGGAAGATAACAGTAAACAGGGCAAATAGACAGGGAGACGCTCCCTAACAGCACAGACAACAAAAACAGGTGATCTAAAGTTTTGCCTTTAGTTACACTTCAACAGCGATATACAGTACCTGCCAGGACTTTCCGCAAAAAAAAAAAGGGGGGGGGGCTAATGTACTAACAGAATAAAATTTCAATTCAACCACAAATATTATGAAGACTATGAAATACAATATTCATTTTTGAGTAAACATCCATATAGGCCTCTGGGTGCAAATATATTTTAAGTATGCCCATGAACTGCCAATAATTTATTGCAGATATGAACTAAATCGCCGGGAAGAGAGACGATTTCAGGTACTTCAGTTATTATTGAAATGGTTCTGAAAACATTTAAAATAGCTGAATAAATAATACATTTAGTTAGGCATTTCTTAGACAATACTGCCCTCTTGTGGTAAACAATAGCTACTTCTACTCCTAAAATGTATTTCTACTTTTGCAGCCATATTGGGAGAAAACTTTCTTCCCATTCACAGAGCAAAATATTTAACCACTTCCATATCGGGCCACTTATACACGTTCCGGCCCAGACCAATTTTTAGCTTTCAGTGTTATTGCACTTTGAATGACAATTTCACGGTCGTGCTACACTGTACCCAAACTAAATTTTTATCATTTTGTACCCACAAATAGAGCTTTCTTTTGGTGGTATTTGATCACCTCTGGGATTTTTATTTTCTGCAAAAAAAAATAAAAAAATTACCGAAAATTTTGAAAAAAAAAATATTTTTTTTGTTTCTGTTATAAAACATTGTAAATAAGTACGTTTTCTCCTTCACTAATGGGCACTGATGGTACTGCACTGACGGGAACTGATAAGGCGGCACTGATGGGCACCGATGAGGTGGCACTGATGTGGTGCCATTGATGGGCTCTAATATGCGGTATTGATGTGCTGCACGGATGGCTACTGATAGGCGGCATGGATGGGCATGGATAGGCGGCACGGATGGGCATGGATAGGCGGCACGGATGGGCATGGATAGGCGGCACGGATAAGCGGCACGGATAGGCGGCACTATCGTATGTGTTGTACTAATGGATGCCAATCAGTGCCAAACAATGCCTGCCAATCAATGATGCCCATTGTGGGCACTGATTGGCATCCATTGCAGGCACCGATTGGCATCCATTATTGTGTCATTGTCATCCCTGGTGTGGCATACCTGTGTTTTTTTGTTTTGCATTCCTGGTGGTCCAGTGGGCATCCCTGGTGGTCCAGAGGGCATCCTCGGGGGGGCTGTGCTGATAATCCTGACGACGTCATATGACATCCACTCAGGATATTGAAACCACTTTGCCGCCGTCAATCTGTCATTGGCGGGCAGCAAGTGGTTAAACATAGCTGATTTTTTTTTTTTTTTTAAGTGATATTTACTTGCTTAAACCAGCTGCCTAGCTTTCGGCTATGTAATGTAATGAAATATATTTCAGTTTACCAATCACTAGATATGGTGGCTGCGTTTAAATTTTTTAAGGCTCCGTTTTCACCTAGTGATCTGGCCAGCGACAAACCTCCTGTATTAGAGTGCTCCCACTCCGGATAAATAAACACATGGGAACATTTGGACAGCAGCAATGTCAGTCTGGGGGAGGGGGAGTGCTAGATGGACTAGCAGATTTGAAAACACTAACAAGTTAAAGCCAAACTCCAGCTCACACTTTATAAATCAGTTACACCAGTTGTTTTTCCTATTGGGATAAAGGTTTTACACAAATAAATAAAAGCTGATTAATTGTAAGTTTTAAATGGTATGGCTCATCCCTGTAACTGATACATTCTGCAAGAGAGCGTGTTTTGCAAGAGAGCGTGTTTTTTTTTTTTTTTTAAACAGACTTACTGGCCCCATCAATGGGCCTCAGCGGGAGGAACAGCGCCCCATCAATGGGCCTCAGCGGGAGGAACAGCGCCCCATCAATGGGCGTGAGCCGGAGGAACAGCGCCCCATCAATGGGCGTCAGCCGGAGGAACAGCGCCCCATCAATGGGCGTCAGCCGGAGGAACAGCGCCCCATCAATGGGCGTCAGCCGGAGGAACAGCGCCCCATCAATGGGCGTCAGCCGGAGGAACAGCGCCCCATCAATGGGCGTCAGCCGGAGGAACAGCGCCCCATCAATGGGCGTCAGCCGGAGGAACAGCGCCCCATCAATGGGCATCAGCGGGAGGAACAGCGCCCCATCAATGGGCATCAGCGGGAGGAACAGCGCCCCATCAATGGGCATCAGCGGGAGGAACAGCACCCCATCAATGGGCATCAGCGGGAGGAACAGCACCCCATCAATGGGCGTCAGCGGGAGGAACAGCGCCCCATCAATGGGCGTCAGCGGGAGGAACAGCGCCCCATCAATGGGCGCAGTTTGGAGACCACTGCACTACACAAAGTGGCCCAAGGGACTGAACCATGCCTGGGACCGGTTCAAAGCGCTAGGGTGAGTGCACCCAAAAGCCCAGAACACAATAAGAAAATCAGACAAATTCTGGTTTTCCTTGATGTTTCACGGCTGGTCAAAAAACCGAGAATAGTACTAAAAAACAACAAAGGCTTTTTTATGGTTTCTGGTCATGCGCAGTCTTTTGTATCAGTATACAATAAACAAAAATCTTTAGTTCTGTTTGTGTACTAGAACAATTTGGGGTTTGTCCCTTTGGAAATTTTCATTTGAAAAGTCTGAACCGAAAGTTGTGTACACACGATAAGAACGATCGATCCTCGTATGGAATTT
Organism: Rana temporaria; assembly: GCF_905171775.1. NCBI lineage: Eukaryota > Metazoa > Chordata > Amphibia > Anura > Ranidae > Rana > Rana temporaria. The sequence continues at coordinate 141,435,108 of NC_053491.1, read as the reverse complement.
TTCTCATCGGGTGTACCCCACTTTAAAGTAGCAGCAGCATAACTACAGCCATAGAAGCCCATACAGATGCTATGGGGCCTGGGTGGGAAGGGGGTCCCATTAGGGGGACTGTTGGGGCAAACTGGAAGAATTATCAGGATCGTTCTCTGTATAGTAAGGAACATTTCTTCAGCTGTCTTAGTGTAGATTTATTACCCTGAGAACTTCTAATACAGCCCACCAGACAGAAACGAACCCCGAATGTCTAACGCAGTCATTGATCGCAGTGTGTCTTCTACATTATAAACAGGTAAGAAGAGGTATGTAAAAAAGCCTTGTATTGGCGATATGGAGTAGTCAAGGCTGATTTACACAGCCCATTGAATATTCACTTCTATCATGTGAAAAACAAATCCCTGTTTACCAACTTCATCTGCAGACAAGCGTTTATTGTGATCATTCTGAACTCGTTTCATAAATCAGCCTTATGTACAGGAGCGCCAACAATTCTGAGAAAACACTGGAATTGCATTTGCTTTGGGGCCCGCGATCGGAAGTTCCGTACCTGTAGGGTAGGTCATATTTAAAAAAACTTTTTTGCTGTGTCCCAATGGGGAAATTTCCCCTAACTCCTTGTCCTGGAGATGCAAAAGCTGTGAGGAGAATATCCCAATTCCGACAGACAGGTGTCCCCAGAGGAACATTTACCCTCATCCATAGGTGTGCGCAGCCTATTGCATTAGGGTGTGCACACCAAAGCTCAAACACACATGCGTGTGTAATATACCATATATGGCAGTGGGCAAGTCAGTAGGGCTTTGTCAGCAGGGCAGAGTTTGTTGTCTAGCTTTTGAGACAGAGAAAGGGACTGAGGACAGAGATTCCCCAGTCCCTTTCTCTGCAGCCAGGCAGCAGGGGGAATCTGCACAGTACAGGGTGATTAGGGTGTGCCCAGGCACACCTTACAACCTATGTGCGCACGCCTATGCCCTCATCTCTTATTCTGGTGACAACTGGAAAATGCTCGTACTTTTGCCACTTTTGTCTTGGTTAGAACTTATTCCTGCCTCTGCTGTTGGGAATTGCACATTCCAAGCTGGTGTAGCTCTGCAAAGAAACCAATCAGCTTCCAGGTTGTTTTTTTTTGTCAAAGCTTAATTGAACAAGCTGAAGAAATGCCGGCCATACACAGAAAATCATTTGAAAAAGCATTTGATACTTAAAGCGGATGTGCCACTAAAAATATATATTAAAAGCCAGCAGTTACAAATCCTGCAGCTGCTGACTTTTAATATTAGGACACTTACCTGTCCTGGAGTCCAGCGCCGATCGCAGCAGATGACGAGCCGATCGCTCGTCACCCTGCTGCTCCCCCCTCCATCCACGGTGAGGGAACCAGGAAGTGAAGCGCTCCGGCTTCACTGCCCGGTTCCCTACGGCGCATGCGCGAGTCGCGCTGCGCCCGCCGATTGGCTCCCGCTGTGTGCTGGGAGCCGAGTGTTCCCAGCATACAACGGAGGACGGACGGGAAGCAAGGGAAAAACCCGTCTTTTGCCCTCATCGTAGGGCCGGAAGTGGGTGCAGATACCTGTCTGTAGACAGGTATCTGCACCCCCCTTCCCCCTGAAAGGTGTCAAATGTGACACCGGAGGGGGGAGGGTGCCGATCAGCGGGACTCCACTTTAGGGTGGAGCTCCGCTTTAATTGGTGAGGTCCATCAAGTCCAACCTATGTCTGATTATAGGTCATTATTACATTGTATATCCCTGTATGTTGTGGTCGTTCAGGTGCTTATCTAATAGTTTTTTTAAACTATCGATGCTCCCCCCTGAGACCACCGACTGTGGAAGGGAATTCCACATCCTTGCCGCTCTTACAGTAAAGAGCCCTCTACGCAGTTTAAGGTTCCACCTCTTTTCTTCTCATTTTAATGAGTGGTCACGTGTCTTATTAAACTCCCTTCCGCAAAAAAAGTTGTAGCCCTATTGTGGGGTCACCAGTATGGTATTTGTAAATTGAAATCATATCCCAAGTGTCTTCTCCAGAGAGAATAGGTTCAGTGCTTGTAACCTTTCCTCATAACTAATGTCCTCCAGTTCCTTTATTAGCTTTGTTGCCCTTCTCTGGACTCTCACCATTTCCAGTACATCATTCCTGAGGACTGGTGCCCAGAACTGGACAGCATACTCCAGGTGCGGCCGGACCAGAGTCTTGTAGAACAGGAGAATTAACGTTTTATCTTTGGAGTTAATTCCCTTTTTAATACATGCCAATATTGTGTTGCTTTGCTTGCAGCAGCTTGGAATTGCATTCCATTGCTGAGCCTACTAGGACCCCCAGGTCCTTTTCCATCCTAGATTCCCTTAGAGGTTCTCCCCTAATGAGTAGATTGCATTCATATTGTTGCCACCCAAATGCATTATTTTACATTCTTCTACAATAAACCTCATTTGTCATGTAGATGCCCATCCTATTAATTTGATCAGATACGCTTGATCGTTCGACTTTGAAATGTTGGTGGGCCAATTTTGATTCTGCAAATGCTGAACAAATGAACCAACACTTGTATTGTAGGCCTATTTTTACACCTTTGTTTTCCAAATGAACCAACACGTTGGATTTTTTGCGTCGAAACAAGTGATTTTCGAAACATTAGTAGTGGAATTGATTGTCAAACTGTAATCCAGGATTGTGTAATGGATCTGACGAAAACTCTACCGTTTGTTGTGTATCGATGGACAATACGTCAATAGCTAGGCAACACCTATTGGTACAATGATTGCGTTATCGCATTCCCTGTCAATAGGACTTTAGGAATCCAATCGTTTTTATCCAACGCTTTTCTAACAGTGTATGGCAAGCTTTAGAAACGGACTGGTTACCACACAGCTGCACCAGATTTTGCACTCTCATTTTAGTAAATCAACCCCATAGTCATCTTGGCGAGAGGCAATTTAAAGCCTTTGCTCAATACTTTGTTGAAGCACCTTTGGCACCAATTACAGCCTCAAGTTGAGTATGATTCTACAAGCTTGGCACACCTATTTTTGGTCAGTTTCTCCCATTCTTCTTGCAGGAACTCAAGCTCCACCATGTTGGATGGGGAGTGTCGGTGCACAGCCGTTTTCAGTATTGGTGCACCGAAAATTTCAGCCACCAAAACATATTGTCCGAAAGCAAACATATTTGGCATGCGACCGAAAGAAAGGGTACCGATAATGGCACCTAAAAGGGAGTGGGGTCCGCCCCGGTTGCCGCACATTGCGGGGGTGTCAGCCTGGTGGCTCAGTCCTTCTCTTCTTCCCTCCCTCCTCCTCACGCAGAGCGGTGATCTCCATGTGCCACGGAGCTGAATTGTTCAGGCAGCCGCAGTAACAATGTCCCTCCTCCTGTGATCGATGCCACACTAATCCAATGCCGGGACATTGAATCAGTGTGACGTATCACTGGAGGTTGGACATTGTTAGAGGTAGACCGATATATCGGTCGGCCGATATATCGGCCGATATTTGGCCGTTTTTGTGAAATCGGCATCGGCCGATTTTTGTGAAAGAATCGGCCAATTAGCGGCTAAAGTGTCCCGCCCGCATGGCCGCCTGCCCTGCAGTACTGACCCCACTCCCATGTATCCGATTCCTCCATCTGCACGGCCACCACAGAAGGGACATAGATTTTACTGGCATCGCGCCGCCAGCCGTGCCCCGCCCCCTCCCTCGGCTTGCTGTATTAGGGACAGGGAGAAACAAATAATCATTGGCTTACAACTGCCGCCTGACTAATGTAACTCCCCCCAGCAGGAATGTCTATCTTCCCTGCTGAGGCGGAGCCTGCTGGCATTACACCAAGTTCTAAACAATGATTGGCTGATCAGCTCATCAGCATGCACCTAGCCTATTAGGTGCATGCAGATAGAATTGGATTACGATACCAGCATGTATGGAGGGTAAGTTGCCCAAATTATGTGCTACTGTGCCCCCCCTGCAGAATTTATTAAAACTCCTTTTAAAAGGGAAACCTGGCTGAGGCTGGCATTGAGAAAATGGATGAGGATGAATTTGGGTGGAAATTGGATACATTGTGGAGATCCTTCTCACAATGTAACTCTCATCCCCACACAGAGTCAACCTCATCCATCTTCACAATGCAACACAATCCTCTTCATCCCCACCCCACTCCAACGCATCCCCTGCACCATCCATCCCTTTCCACAACACATCCCCACCCATGCCCAGCACCATCCATCCCTCTCCACAACGCATTCCCATCCACCCCTCTCCACAACGCATCACCACAATGCATCCCCACCCATGCCCAGCACCATCCATCCCACTCCACAATGCATCCCCACCCACCCCTCTCCACAATGCATCCCCACCCATGCCCAGCACCACCCACCCCTCTCCACAACGCATCCCCACCCACGCCCGGCACCATCCACCCTTCTCCACAACACATGGCTGTGGAGGAGGCGGGTACAGAGAGAGGTGGCTGTAGAGGAGTGGGGTACAGAGAGGTGGCTGTAGAGGAGTGGGTACAGAGAGGTAGCTTTACAGCCATCTCTGTACCCCCCTCATCCACAACCACCTCTCTGTACCCCCCTCCTCCACAACCACCTCTCTGTACCCCCCTCCTTAAAATGACTAAGATTGTATTTTTTTTTCTTTTTTAATAATTATGAGGTGGCACTGATGGGCTGCACTGGTGGGCACTAATGGGCTGAACTGGTAGGCACTGATGAGGGGTGCACTGACAGGCTGAACTGGTGGACACTAATGAGGTGGCACTGATGGACACTGATAGGCTACACTGGTGAGCTGCATTGGTGGGCACTGATGGACACTGATGGGCTGCACTCCACCTCTCCACCCTAAACAATAACCTCCTCCCCAACCTAGATTTTCTGAGATAAAAAAAAAAAATCGGCCTAAAATATCGGCCGCAAATATCGGCCATCGGCCGCCCCAATTTTGAAATATCGGCATCGGTATCGGCCAGAGAAAAACCCATATCGGTCGACCTCTAGACATTGTTACTGTGGCCGCCCGGCCTGGAAAATTCAACTGCAGCTCTGTGACACAGCGGGAGATCACCACTCTGAGCCAGCCACTGGCGAGGCTGCATCTGACAGGCTTGCCAATACTATTAGCAGTGTGTTTAAATTATTGCAAACATGATACAAGACATGGTCAGAGACCGAGGACATGATACAAGACATGGCCAGAGACCGAGGACATGATACAAGACATGGTCAGAGACCGAGGACATGATACAAGACATGGTCAGAGACCGAGGACATGATACAAGACATGGTCAGAGACCGAGGACATGATACAAGACATGGTCAGAGACCGAGGACATGATACAAGACATGGCCAGAGACCGAGGACATGATACAAGACATGGCCAGAGACCGAGGACATGGTCAGAGACCGAGGACATGATACAAGACATGGTCAGAGACCGAGGACATGATACAAAACATGGTCTGAGACTGCAGATTGCATTTTTCTTGAGCTTTTCTTGGACTAAAAAAGGTGCCAATAATGGTCAACAATAAATTCAAATTAATTTAAATTGAAGATATTAAAAAGTCTAATATAATACATTATAAAAATATAAATATTTTTCATAAACTGTAATTTTCGGTTAAATGCATCCTGCACTTTCAGCAACAAAATTTCCATTCGGTACAACCCTAATTTTCAGATCTCTAAAAAGATGTTCAATCTGGTTTAAGTCTAGGCCACTCAAGAACATTGACAGAGTTGTCCCACAGTCACTCCTTTGCTATCCTGGCTGTGTGCTTAGGGTCGCATGTCTTGTTGTAAGATGAACCTTCGCCCCAGTCTGAGGTCCAAAGTGCTCTTTTCATCAAGGATGTCTCTTGCACTTTGCTGCATTCATCTTTCCCTCGATCCTGACTAGTCTCCCAGTTCCTGCCACTGAAAAAGCATCCCCACAGCATTATTCCGCCACCACCATGCTTCACTGTAGGGATGGTATTGGCCAGGTGATGAGCGGTGCTTGTTTTTCTCCAGACATGACACTTGCCATTCAGGCCAAAGAGTTCAATCTTTGTTTCATCAGACCAGAGAATTTTGTTTCTTGTGGTCCGAGAGTTCTTCAGGTGCCTTTTGGCAAACTCCAGGCGGTCTGTCATGTGCCTTTTATTGAGGAGTGGCTTCTGTCTGGCCTCTCTACCATACAGGCCTAATTGGTGGAGTCCTGCAGAGATGGTTGTTCTCCTGGAAGGTTCTCCTCTCTACACAGAGAAACACTGGAGTTCTGTCAGAGTGACCATCGGGTTCTTGGTCACCTTCCTGACTAAGGCCCTTCTCCCCCAATCTAGGAAGAGTCTTGGCGGTTTCAAACGTCTTCCACCTAAGGGTGGTGGAGGCCACCTGCACTCACTGGGACCTTCAATTCTGCAGAAATTGTTCTGTACCCTTCCCCAGATCTATGCCTCCATACAATCCTGTCTCTGAGGTCTACAGACAATTCATTGAACTTCATGGCTTGGTTTGTGCTCTGACATGCACTGGTAACTAGGGGACCTTATATAGACAGATGTGTGCCTTTGCAAATCACATCCAATCAACTGAATTTACCACAGGTGGACTCCAATCAAGTTTAGAAACATCTCAAGGATGATCAGTGGAACCAGGATGCACCTGAGCTCAATTGTGTCATGGCAAAGGCTGTGAATACATATGTACATTTTTTTATATTTAATATATTTGCAGAGATTTCAAACAAACTTCATTCACATTGTCATTATGGAGTATTGTTTGTATAATTTTGAGGAAAATAATGAATTTAATCCATTTTGGAATAAGGCTGTAACATAACAAAATGTGGAAAAAGTGAAGCGCTGTGAATACATCCCGGATGCACTGTATGTTTTTAAAAACATTTTGGTGCATGTTCATTGTTTTGAATCCTCTTTTTATTTCCTGAAGACAAAGTTAAAGCGGAGGTTCACCCGAAAAACAAGTATATAACATTACATTCAGTATACCCCAAACATGTACAGTATGCCGTTTTCTTTTTTTGGGGGGTGTACATACGGTATTATCGGTATTTTCGTTCCGGCTTCTGGGTACTCGCTCCCGTGGGACTGGGCGTTCCTGTGCAGTGCCGCAATGTCATCTGGAGCTTCGCCCATATGATTGACGTGCCTGAGGAAAACTCCCACCGGCGTATAAGGCGCATCACGACTTTCCGAAAGTAGCCGAACCACGAGTCGGCTCTATACGGCGCCTGCACACCGACTAGGAGCCGTGTAGAGCTGACGGCGCAGTATAGAGCAGACGCGCGGTTTGGCTACTTTCGGAAAGTCGTGACGTACCTTGTCCGCCGGTGGGAGTTTTTCTCAGGCACGTCAATCATATACATTGCGGCACTGCACAGGAACGCCCAGTCCCATGGGAGCGAGTACCCGGAAGCCCGAACGAAAATACCAATACCGTATGTACACCCCCCCCCCAAAAAAATAAAAACGGCATACTGTACATGTTTGGGGTATACTGAATGTAATGTTATATACTTGTTTTTTGGGTGAACCTCCACTTTAACAGCACAGAATGAAATACATATGAACAAGAGAGATCTGTGACCAGCCTGGACAACCAGAGCGGTGACAACGGTGACCAGCCTGGACAACCAGAGCGGTGACAACGGTGACCAGCCTGGACAACCAGAGCGGTGACAACGGTGACCAGCCTGGACAACCAGAGCGGTGACAACGGTGACCAGCCTGGACAACCAGAGCGGTGACAACGGTGACCAGCCTGGACAACCAGAGCGGTGACCAGCCTGGACAACCAGAGCGGTGACAACGGTGACCAGCCTGGACAACCAGAGCGGTGACAACGGTGACCAGCCTGGACAACCAGAGCGGTGACAACGGTGACCAGCCTGGACAACCAGAGCGGTGACCACCTGAGAGAACCAGCTGGGCCACATAAAGAAAGTTTCCAGATTTCTTATGACACTCTGGGGCCAACAACCCTCAGCAATGACTGCTCTGTCCACGATAATTGCTTTGTGCCCCATGACAGTTCCTGAGGGTCCTCCATGGGGCCCCAGACACACACAGGGTGGGGGTTCCTGAGGGGCCCCTCTTATTATTATTATTCAGGAAACTGAAACCAAAGCGAGAAGCCGAGGCCAGCAGCGCGCGTCACGTGACCGTCCTGTTTATAAACTCGGCACGCATGCGCACTGCTCTCCCCCATTCATTCACTGACACCTTATACAGCGATCTTTGTAGGGATCGCCGCCCCGGTTCAGGGATACAATGACCGGTGTGTGTCATCAGAGCACCGGGACGGTGGGGGGAGACCGGGCACAGTCCTCATAGGGCAATTCATGAATGGGGATGATGTGTAATGCTGTGTGCAGTATAAATATGATGGATGATTGGTTGTGTGTTCGGGGATCACCTCCGTCCTGCCGGGCAGTGTGCGCGGAGCTGTCACCATATGCGAGGACAGAAAACGGGGACATGTCAGGACAGCTGTGTGCGGGTCCCGGGCACGGTCCGCTGTCAGTGATCCCCGGTGTGATCGGTACTTGTACCGTCCGATCGGCTGTCACACTGGTCAGGCCGGGGTGTCGGGCTCAGCTGTCAATGCGCCGTGTTGTGTATGAATGGGCCGGGGGTGACAGCTGTGCGGAGATGACGTAGTTGGGAGAACACCCGGCCCCGTCCTCTCCGTACACCCGGCATCGCCCGGAAATGAATGAACGAGCCGCCCGGCTGACTCAACAACAACACGGACAAAAACAATGAACGTCACAATCCGTCCCCCAGCGCTGAGCACCGAGCCGAGCCAACACCGCCCCACCTGGAAGGCCCTGGGGGCCCCCGGCCACCCGCACAGACCACCTCGGCCCCCGCCGGGCGCTGCCATCCCTCCCGCACCACTTCCCAAAACAAACTTTCTTTATCCACTTACCAAGCCAGTCGCCATTACCTAATCTCTACCCCATAAAATGCCTTGGGGGCAGGCGTAACGAGACAGCTCGAGCCCCCATTGGCCAACCACCCCGTCCGTCAACATTATCTTTCTTTCTATTGGGAAAAAGTTGTAGCTGGCCGCTATTGGCTAGTCCCCTGCAAACATTGTCGTCCTTCTATTGGCGGTGCTGTCTGACAATCTAGTGTATATTCACCCCGTGATTGGCTGACTCTGGAATGTTTTGTCAATGTTGATCGGAGACTCTAGACGCCCGTTCTGACGGGAAATGTAGTTCTCAGAACTTTAACTCCCTGTTCCTATCAACTATCGGCTGGGGGCAGGAGACTACACCTCCCAGAATTCCCTGCGTGGCAGGCTACTGATTGTAAACAAGAGTCACTGGGACACGTGTATCATATTGTGCTAGTTATGATACCGAGAATGAAATGAGAGAGGGCGCTGCGTGTACACTCTTCACATTTTCCATTGTCAAGCGCTGCAATAATAACAGCTGCTAGGCTGGGCCAGGCTACGGCCTCAATAAGTGCATTGTTGACAGCTCCTTGGTGTGTCCACAGTGGATGTGATTTGGGTTTTCTGGTGTCACCAGATTTAATACTGACAACATCTGGAGAAAACAGGTCACAGTGTATGATGTCAGGTACTTTATGAATGAAGCTTGTAAACAAAGCATGGCTAAAAGTGGAACTTTACCCCCTGCAGTTAATTGTAACATTAAAGTGTTACTAAACAAAAACAGTCAAATCGGTCTGTATATGCTGTAAAGCAGGGGTGTCAAACTCAAATTCATCGGGGGCCGCATCAGCAGTTTGGTTGCCCTCAAAGGGCCAGTTGTATCTGCACTCCAGTTTTCTTGCGCTGCATAGGGAGCGCAGGGTTCAGGAGTGCGCTGCCTCCTCCTCTCTGGTGTCCCCCCCCCTCCTCTCTGGTGTCACTGGGGTCCCCCTCCTCTCCTCTCTGGTGTCACCCTCCTCTCTGGGGTCCCCCTCCTCTCCTCAGTGACACTAGAGAGGAGGGGGACCCCAGTCACACCAGAGAGGTGGGGGACCCCAGTCTCACCAGAGAGGAGGGGGACCCCAGTCACACCAGAGAGGCGGGGGACCCCAGTGACACCAGAGAGGTGGGGGACCCCAGTGACACCAGAGAGGAGAGGGACCCCAGTGACACCAGAGAGGAGGGGACTCCAGTGACACCAGAGAGGCGGGGACCCCAGTGACACCAGAGAGGCGGGGGACCCCAGTGACACCAGAGAGGCGGGGGACCCCAGTGACACCAGAGAGGCGGGGGACACCAGAGAGGAGAGGTGGGGGACCCCAGTGACACCAGAGAGGTGGGGGACCCCAGTGACACCAGAGAGGAGGGGGACACCAGAGAGGAGAGGTGGGGGACCCCAGTGACACCAGAGAGGAGGGGGACCCCAGTGACTCCAGAGAGGAGGGGGACCCCAGTGAGACCAGAGAGGCGGGGGACACCAGAGAGGAGAGGTGGGGGACCCCAGTGACACCGGAGAGGTGGGGGACCCCAGTGACACCAGAGAGGAGAGGTGGGGGACCCCAGTGACACCAGAGAGGAGGGGGACCCCAGTGACTCCAGAGAGGAGAGGAGGGGGACTCCAGTGACACCAGAGAGGAGAGGAGGGGAACCCCAGTGACACCAGAGAGGAGAGGTGGGGGACCCCAGTGACACCAGAGAGGAGGGGGACACCAGACAGGAGAGGAGGGGGACCCCAGTGACACCAGAGAGGCGGGTGACACCAGAGAGGTGGGGGACCCCAGTGACACCAGAGAGGAGGGGGATCCCAGTGACACCAGAGAGGCGGGGGACCCCAGTGACACCAGAGAGGCGGGGGACCCCAGTGACACCAGAGAGGAGAGGTGGGGGACCCCAGTGACACCAGAGAGGAGAGGTGGGGGACCCCAGTGACACCAGAAAGGAGGGGAGCCCCAGTGACACCAGAGAGGAGAGGTGGGGGACCCCAGTGACACCAGAGAGGAGGGGGACCCCAGTGACACCAGAAAGAAGAGATGGGGGACCCCAGTGACACCAGAGAGGAGGGGGACCCCAGTGACACCAGAGAGGAGAGGAGGGGGACCCCAGAGAGGAGAGGTGGGGGACACCAGAGAGGAGGGGGACCCCAGTGACACTGGTCCCCCTCCTCTCCTCTCTGGTGTCACAGGTGTCCCCCTCCTCCGCTCAGAACAGACAGCCATGCTCCCCGGGTGATGGTGTCTCTCCTACCTGCAGGTGCAGATCTCAGATACCTTTTCCTCATGTCTGCTGTTGTGGTCCCGGGTCTAAAATCAGTGAGCTGAGGCGGTGCAGAGTGTCACGCCATGCACTGGTTACTAGGCAAGCCTGGGGTGGAGCAAGATGGCGGTGGTGAAACGTTACTTCCTGACAAAACAGCCGCCGCCGGGTGTACCAAGATGGCCGCTGCTCCGGAGCTAGGCCGAAGCCGGGGACTTTCCTATGGCCAAGGCTGCGGACCGGATCGTGTGGTGTGCCGATCGGTGACAATCCGTTGCACATGGCAAGGCCTGGCGGGCCAGATTCGGCCCGCGGGCCTTGTGTTTGCCACCCCTGCTGTAAAGCATGCTTGTTATACTCACTGCGGAACCTTAGGGGTTAATCCTCTGCATTGTGTAAAAAATCAGTTTGATCCTGTCTTCGCTGATCCTACCCTTCTTCCACTGTCCCCAATCCATCTCCTGATCAGACAGGGCATTGGAGTCAACCTGCACATGCTCAGTTTGCTTTGTTTTGCTAGTGAGTTTCTTTTTTCTTGGGAGGGTGCACGTGATCAGCACAGGGCCAGTCTCCAGACAGAGGGTCAGGGGTCCTGCAGCCTTGTAGGACAGTCAGAGGAGAATGAAAACTCCTCCTACAAGCTTTAAAGCGGGGTTCCACCCACAATTTTTGTAGCTGCTGGCTTTTAATAAGGACACTTACCTGTCCTAGGCGCCCCCAATGTCGGCCCCCCGAGGCCGATCCCTTGATGGTGGCAGGTCCCGGCGCCGCCATCCTCACTAAGGGAAATATGCAGTGGAGCCTTGCAGCTTTACTTTGCCCGTTGTCTACTGCACATGCGCGAGTCTTGCGGAGCTGTATGAATGGGCAGCTGCTCTCTGGGATACACACAGTTCCCAGAAGGCAGCGCGCCCCATTCCCCAGAAGACAATGCGTTACGTGAGGATGAAGACCAGCCGCGGAGAAGGAAGAGGCAGATTAGGAAGATGCACCTAGCAACCGCAATTTCTGGTAAGTAAAACATTTTTTTTTTTGTAGCATTTTGGTGTAAATGTTTTTTTTTTTTAGGGTGGACCTCCACTTTAACAGACACTAATATAAGTCCTGTGACTGCTATGTAATTCTGATGAGAAAAAGAGATTTAGCTGTTTATATTTACTAAAATAATTGCATTTCTTGTTCTGTGTACTGTGGGAGACCAGATATTGTGAATGCAGGGTCCTGGGTTTAGTTACACTTTAAGGACTCTTATGCACGGGTCAGCAGAGCCAGTTCAGCATAACTACCAGTGTTTGCTCATGCAGTCCAGGTGCAGTGTACAGCCTGTCATTGGCATGCACAGAAATCTGCAAAGAATGAAAAATTACAGAAATGATAATAGTGCCTGAGTGAAGGAAATACACTGGCAAGTACAATGAAAGGGGTCAGCCAGGCTGTGTACGGGACCCTTAAAGGCTATTAGCTGGATTCAGAGACAGTTACGCCGGCGTATCAGTAGATACGCCGTCGTAACTCTGAATCTACGCCGTCGTAAATTTAAGCGTATTCTGGAAATCAGATACGCTTAAATTAGGCTAAGATACGAGCGGCCTAAGTCTCCTACGCCATCGTATCTTAGGGTGCATATTTACGCTGGCCGCTAGGTGGCGCTTCCATTGAGTTCAGCGTAGAATATGCAAATGAGCTAGATACGGCGATTCAGAAACGTACGTGCGCCCGGCGCATTTTTTTACATTGTTTACGTAAGGCTTTTTCTGGCGTAAAGTTAGTCGAACAAATAGCTGGCCTAGCCAATGTTAAGTATGGCCGTCGTTCCCGCGTTGAAATTTGAAAATTTTACGTCGTTTGCGTAAGTCGTCCGTGAATGGGGCTGGACGTAATTTACATTCACGTCGAAACCAATACGTCCTTGCGGCGTACTTTGGAGCAAAGCACACTGGTATATGTCCACGGACGGCGCATGCGCCGTTCCTTAAAAACGTCAATCACGTCGGGTCACCAGTTATTAACATAAAACACGCCCCCCTGTTCCACATTTAAATTAGGCACGCTTAGGCGGGCCCATTTACGCTACGCCACCGTAACTTAGGAGGCAAGGGCCAGATTCACATACCCGCGGCGCAGCGCAACGTAAACCGTTTATGTTACACCGCCGCAAGTTTTCAGTCTAAGTGCCCGATCCACAAAGCACTTACCTGGAAATTTGCGGCGGCGTATCGTAAACACGTCCGGCGCACGGCGGTCCAATTCAAATGGGTTGGGTACCATTTAAATTAGGCGCGCTCCCGCGCCAGACGTACTGCGCATGCTCCCGTCGCAAATTTCCCGACGTGCTTTGCGCAAAATTACGACGCACCAACGTTTTGTTAATCGCAACGTCAACAAAGCACTTACGCCGGGAAAAATAAAAAATTTAAAAACAATTCAAAAGCGACGGGGTAAAGACGGGCATACTTTAACATGGTGGAGTACTTTTCCACCATATTAAAGGTGCCCTATCTTTGCGACGGAAATCTAACACTTGCGACGACGTAACGACGGGAAAAATCTTTGTGGATCGCTGTAACTCCTAATTTGCATACCCGACGCTGGTTTACGACACGAACTCCCCCCAGCGGCGGCCGCGGTATTGCATCCTACGATCCGACAGTGTAAGTCCATTACACCTGTCGGATCTTCTGGCTATCTATGCGTAACTGATTCTATGAATCAGTCGCATAGTTACTCTGAGAGATACGACGGAGTATCTCCTTTGTGAATCTGGCCCCAAGTGCTTTGTGAATACAGCACTTGCCTCTCTGACTTACGGCGGCGTAGCGTAAATACGATACGCTACGCCGACTCACTAATACGCCACCGTACCTGAATCCAGCTATAAGTTCATATTTGCCAGCAAATTGTTTATGTAGTCAAAAGCCCCAGGAGATATTAGAGAAGTGTGCAGCTTTGTGAAATGTTCATTCATTTTTATTGTCCTACCTGTAGGTCAGTTGGGCCCCCCGGAAAGCCTGGCAGAAAAACTCCCATCTAGCAATCCCCAAGTCCTGCTTTGTATTTAGGACGTGAAAAACGTTGGAAGTCACTGTCAGCATTACAGGAGTGAAAAGCAGCTGTTTTTGAGTCCTAGCAACAACGCAGAATGTAGAGATTGCTCACTATAATTTTTCCTCTGCATGAGTAGATTATTTTGTAGGCTGGGGTAGCTCTGGAAATTATATTGGATAAAAGTATTTTCTTGAATTAAGTATTGCACTTCCACATCGCATCCCTCACAAAGCTTCTTTCAATATCTTGTAAAGGTTCGTTTTTTTATTTTCTAAATAGGTTCCTTTAAGTTAGTGCATTGTTGGTTCACTTACCTTTTCCTTCGATTTCCCTTCTAAATGTTTTTTTTTTTTGTTTGAATTTCTTACTTCATGTTTCTCCTCAGTAAGCTTTCCACCATCATCCAAGACGTTCTGGCAGGGGGTTAGTCAGCCAGAACAGCTTACTGAGGAGGAACAGGAAGTGAGAAATTCAGACAAAGAAAACAAAGAAAAAAAAAATTAGAAGGGAAATCGAAGGAAAAGGTAAGTGAACCAACAATAAAAAACAAACTTTTACAACCCCTTTAATCTTGTCCACCATTGGCCGACTGGACACTGATGCACGCCACTTGTAAGCTGTCTGAAGATTACTGCCCATGAAGTTTTTCTACTATCTGGATTATTCTGAATTTATTTGGCACAGGCAATGGATATCCACGGTATCCTGATATCTCCATGATTGAGGATATTCTTGTTATCTCCTTTTAAAGCGGAGTTCCACCTAAAAATGGAACTTCCGCTTAACCCACTCCTCACCCCCTTACATGCCACATTTGGCATGTAATTTTTTTGGGGGGTGAGTGAGGGCTTCAGGAGAAGGGGACTTCCTGTCCCACTTCCGCCGAGGGGCTGGAAAGGCGATTAGCTTAATCGCCTTCTTGCAGCCCCTCCCTGTAGGCGAGCGCTTGTCCAATCGGACGGCGCCGCTCGCGCATGCGCAGTGGGTGCCCGGCCGTGAAGCCGAAAGCTGTCACTGCCGGGTGCCCACACTAAGAATGAGAATGGGGCGAGGAGCGGAGCCCTGGCCGGCGCGTCGCTGGAACCGTGGAGCAGGTTGATCCCCCTGAGAAAGCGAAAAGGAGATTAGAATACCAAAAAAAATTCTTAGAGGGAGCAGGTCTTAAAAAAATACCAGTAGATAAACTTAGTTTTCTAGAGGACCCTATAACAGAAACGGAAATTAGGAAAATCTTAAGCGAGTCCCCATTAGGGAAAAGTCCTGGCCCGGATGGGCTAACAACTGAGTATTATAGGAAATTTAGCGATATCCTAGTTCCTAGGATGTGTGCTTATATGAACGGTATTGGCACAAATTGGGACATTCGTCGTGAGGCACTTGAAGCTGCAATTACGATTATCCCTAAAGAGGGTAAAGACCCTTCACAGTGTTCCAGTTATAGACCTATTTCCCTATTAAATGCGGATGTAAAGTTGTTCGCCAAAATCTTAGCTGGTAGAATGAGGAATATCATGAATAAATTGGTATATAATGATCAAGTGGGCTTTATCCCAGGTAGGGAAAGTAGGGATAACAGTATCAAGACACTGTTACTGATTCAGAGAATAAAAGAAGGTAAGTCCCCAGGTCTACTACTGTCGATAGACGCTGAAAAAGCTTTCGACAGAGTAGACTGGGGATACCTTCAGACTACTTTAGAGTTTTTTGGGGTAGGCCCCAAGATGTTGGGGTGGATAAAAGCTCTATATAACCACCCAACGGGAAGGGTTAAGGTAAATGGAACGGTATCCGGGCTTTTTGAGATGTTTAATGGGACCCGTCAAGGCTGTCCCTTGTCACCCTTATTGTTTACTTTGTCCTTAGAACCTTTACTTTCTACGATTAGAAATAATCCTGACATCGAGGGGATACAGACAGATGACAGAGAACATAAAATTGCGGCTTACGCCGATGATATTCTGTTATATATAGTGAACCCGATTACATCTCTCCCTAATCTTTTAAAAACTCTTAAAGTCTATGGTGAAGTTTCTAATTTCAAAATTAATCCCTTAAAGTCCGAAATCTTGAATATTACTGTGAAAGCACAGGATGTAACCAGATTTAAAAAAGACTTCCCATTTATTTGGAGAGACACGGTATTAAAATACCTAGGTGTCAATATAACAACATCTCCTGAGTCAATTTATCAGTATAATTTTATTCCATTACTGAACGATATTAAAATGGACTTAAATAAAATTGCTTCCAGACAGAGGTCCATATTAGGAAGAATAAATAGTTTTAAAATGTTAACTTTGCCCAAGATTCTATATAAATTACAAATGTTGCCGATTGCAATACCAGAAGTATATTTTAAAACATTAAAAAAATTATTAATTAGATTCATATGGCGGAAAAAGAAAGCGCGCATAGCCATGTCTATACTCACCAGAGACAAGGCGCAGGGCGGGTTGGGGTTACCTGACATCAAGGCATATTATATGGCCATTCACATGACACGGGTGGTTGAATGGGTTAGAGAAAATAAAGAAAAATTATGGGTTAAATTGGAAAGTAGTTTAAATAAAACTAGGTTAGGAAAGGAGATTTGGATTCCGGCACAATTTAGACAGCCTAAAGAGCACTTGTACACGATTACACGGACATCTATGTTAATATGGGATAGGGTTCACAAAAATGAAAAATGGGGGTACAATTCCTTATTAATACCACTATACGACACAAATTATTTTGCACCAGGGAAAGTAAGCTTGTCTGGGAGTTGGATAAAGAAAACTGACGTAAAATTAAGGGATATACTGAAAGATGGCAAAATCTGTAATTATCAGGAACTAGGGAAACACAAAGAAATGTTTGAGTTGAATTGGCTGAGATACCAACAGTTGAAACATTTTGTGGACTCCCTTCCTCGTCCGATCAGGCTAGAGGGAGATTTGCTCCCACTAGAGCGTATGTGCCTGGCCTCGAGCGGACGAGGCGGGATCTCACGGATTTATAAAATATTGTCGGGACTAAAAAATAAGGGGCTACCTCCGTATATTAAAAAGTGGGATGAAGAGTTGGCAACAGGGGACACTGAGAGAGATTTTGGGAAAATATTGAAGATGACACATATCACTTCAACTAACTGCGGGTTGATAGAAATGAATTTTAAATGTTTATCAAGATGGTATATCACCCCAGATATTGCACATCGATTCCAAGGGGAGACTTCCGGATTCTGTTGGAGGGGTTGTATGGAACCCGGAACCATGTCACACCTTTGGTGGACGTGCCCCAAAATCAACAAATATTGGCATAACGTGGTATCAGTAATCAAGGAAATCACTGGAATTAAAATAGCAGTAGACCCGTGGGTGTGTTTGTTCCACGGGACAAATTTGACTAGTAAACAGTATATGAGAACCTTGCTCCCCCATATCCTGAATGCAGCAAAGAGCCTGATCCCTAAACAGTGGAAAGATCCCGAGAGCCCAACAATGAAGAATTGTCTTGATAAAATAAATGATATTTTTTATATTGAACAGCTTAAGTTTATGGGGGAGGAAGGTGAAAGGGGATTCAAACTTAAATGGCAGGACTGGGTTGACTATAAGTCATCACAGAGTTATCTAGTCCGGATGGTATAGGACAGGTTGTGAAGTAAAAGTTGACAAACTAAGAGACTGAGGTTCGGAGAGAAAGGGGTGGGTCAGGGTATGGGGGGGGGGGGTTGGGTTAGTTGACTTGGGTAGGGGCACTTTGGTCTTATGATGTAATTTTTTTCTTTTTGTACTTTGCCATACTGCCGTATGGCAATACTGTGCCCATGCTGGCTTAATATACACACATGACATAGCAAACAAGGCAGGACAAAAAATCTATATAATAAGAAATAACCACATATGATGCAAAGCCACAAATGAGACGCTATGGGCGGTTATACCATGAGCAGGTCTCCCTGTCCTATGTCAGGGTAGTCTTTTGTTGGCGAAGTCTGAAGTGGACGAAAAAAAAAAAGAAAAAAAAAGAAAAAAAAAAAAAAAAAAGGAACCGTGGAGCAGGTAAGTGTCAGTTTATTAAAAGCCAGCAGCTACACTTTTTGTAGCTGCTGACTTTTAATAAACTTAAAAAAAGGCTGGAAAAAAAAGGCTGGAACTCCCCTTTAACCGGTGGTTTCTCTAGAGGCGATCTTGGTTCCAATGCCCTGAGCCAGCACTCCTTTATAAACATCCATATAATTTCCTTTTACCCTACTCCTGCACAAGTTGTTGTGAAACATGTCAAGAGGGACCTTGTCTACAATAGAGTGGTCTAAATTATTTTGGCTACACATAAACATTTTGCTTTCTGATCTTGGATTAGGGTTGCCACCTTTTCTTCAAGCCAAACTACTATCAGTAGTACATTAAATTCATTACCTCTGTACAATGCAAGGCAATTTTTATGTAGTATACACTATACATATATTTTGTGATTAAATAACATTTCTAATCATATGTTAATCACAAGACTCCCCCTTTACATCAGAGTCAACAAAGTTGACACTCTTGGCTTACAATTGAAGTGAGCAACCCTGCTGTGTAGCCACAGTCTGGACCAGGGGTGGACTGAAGACCATGGTCCCCCAGGTTTAAAGATCTCATGGGAGCCAACATTAATGTGGCAGGCCGAAGCTTCGGGGCAATGAGCTCTGCAAAATGCAGAGTGGCAGAAGGAGTGTGGTGGGTATGATGGGGTAGTATGTATAGGAGAGGAGTGCGGAGGGGATGGTGGGGGTAGTATGTATAGGAGAGGAGTGCGGAGGGGGATGGTGGGGGTAGTATGTATAGGAGAGGAGTGCGGAGGGAATGGTAGGGGGTAGTATGTATAGGAGAGGAGTGCGGAGGGGGATGGTGGGGGTAGTATGAATAGGAGAGGAGTGCGGAGGGGATGGTAGGGGTAGTATGTATAGGAGAGGAGTGCGGAGGGGATGGTGGGGGTAGTATGTATAGGAGAGGAGTGCGGAGGGGGATGGTGGGGGTAGTATGTATAGGAGAGGAGTGCGGAGGGGATGGTAGGGGTAGTATGTATAGGAGAGGAGTGTGGAGGGGATGGTGGGGGTAGTATGTATAGGAGAGGAGTGCGGAGGGGATGGTAGGGGTAGTATGTATAGGAGAGGAGTGCGGAGGGGGATGGTGGGGGTAGTATGTATAGGAGAGGAGTGCGGAGGGGATGGTAGGGGTAGTATGTATAGGAGAGGAGTGCGGAGGGGATGATGCTATCTGGATTTATGACGTGGTCTGGGGGGAATAGTGATGTAAATAAAAACAAAAGCTGTATGTACAGATGTGAATGTAATGTATGACCATTCATATATCCCTGTGTTATCCAAGCTCTGTACAATCAGAAGTTTACACTCTCCATACACACAGGGTTAATAAATGGTCATACATTACTGCACATTATCTGGACTGAGGAGGGGGATGTTTGTAGACAGTGGTCGGTGTGAGGCTTGGAAGATATCGTCAGACACACTCCCTATCCTCTTGTCTTCACAGAAACTCCTGCCAAACAAATCCTCTCAGCTTCTCCCCCCAGGAGACTCAGACAAAAATGATCAGCTCACCTCTTTCCTGCATGTAGTGTGAGCAGCACCAGCCCGACATGATCTCCTCCTCAGCTCCGCCTCCCAGGTTCTCCAAGCACACCGCACTAGTGATGGGGGGGGGGGGGAGAGTTAGTCACTGATAACAGAGAGAGACCCGGGGGGGGGGGGGGGGGACTGTATGGAATGAGCTTTATTCGAACAATTACCCCAGCACAGTGTATTTATGGAGAAGCAGTGACACTGCTGCTGTCTCCACAATGACACATATGCTAATGAAGCTCCCCCTGTCCAATGGTCTGTCCGGGTTTCAGAGAGTCTGAAAACCGGACAGATGAATCAGAAACCGGACTGTACGGGTGATTCCCGTACAGGTGGCAACCCTATCTTGGATTAATATATACATGTTGGTAGTAATGCATGGTTATTGTGACTAGGCCCCAGCAGGGTGTTATGAATGCAGATTTATGATTTTATTAGGATTTTAATCTTTTGCTTTGAGTATTAACAGAAATATTTGATTTTGGTCTGGGCGCCCTATTTTACATCGGTGTAGAGCATATGAGATGCGCTACGCCGGTCAAACTATACGCCGAGCTACGTGAATCTAGCTCTATGTATTGGTTTTAATAACTTCCCTCTGTTTTTAACAATGTGTACAATACATTTTGTATTTTAATTATAATTTTCATGGTACTTTTAAAATTCCACCCATAGTATGTTCCTTTTTGTTACTTTGTTCAGAGATGTGTCACCCATATCTGGGCATATATGACCTATCTGACAATCTCTTTTGGGCTCAAAACCTATTTGAACAAAAAGAACTCAGAACTCAACTCTGTTGCAACATTCTTTGCAGCCATGGCTAATCTTTATGAGGACCCCCAAAGAACTGCTACAGCTGAATCTGCCCTTCACACTTTGCAACAAGGCCGGAGGCCAGTGGAAGACTATGTTGTAGAGTTCCACAAATGGTCAGCAGATGCAAGGTAGAATGATGCAGCATTAAAATATCAGTTCCAGTTAGGCTTGTCCAAAACCCTCAAGGATGAGCTAGCCAGAGTTGAAGCTCCTGGTTTCTTGGAGAACCTCATACAACTCTCCTTCCAGCAGGACTGCCGCCTGCAGGAACAATGTTTCGAGCGTAGTCTCTCCTTTCAGCCTATGTGGGTACTACCAAAGGCTCCGGGTCCTGCTACTCAGCTACTACAGCTTGAGCTCCAGCGTGGGTGGCATGGCTGTGGTCCTGTCCGCCTCTTTCTTTGTGTGGTCCAATGTCCATTTAACCATCCCGTAGTGAATACTATGGGTTGCATGACTGACCTGTCACGTCCTCTTCTGTCTTCATCTGAGATGCCCGTCTTATATGACCCATTGATAAAGTTGACACTCATAGAAGTTCCCTTATAAAGCAGAAATGCTCGGCGAAACATGTTAGAACCCATAGGTGTGCGCAGCCTATTGCATTAGGGTGTGCACCCCAAAGCTCAAACACTCACTACTGATCACTCACCATGTTCATTCAGAAAGGGCCCCTTCCCTCAACATTATGCTTTGGGGCTGTTTTTCTGCTAAAGGTACAGGCCGACTTTGCTGCACGCATTGAGGGGCCAATGGATGGGGTCATGTATTGTAAAATCTTGGATGAGAACCTTCTTCCCTCAGCCAGAACACTGAAAATGGGTAGTGGATGGGTCTTCCAGCATGACAATGATCAAAAACATACTGCCAAGGTAACAAAGGAGTGACTTAATAAGAAGCACATTAAGGTCATAAAGTGGCCTAATCAGTCTTCAGCCCTTAATTATATGGAAAATTTATGGAGGGAGCTGAAACTTCGAGATGCCAAGAGTCAGCCAAGAAATCTTAAGGATTTAGAGAAGATCTGTATAGAAGAGTGGACCAAAATCCCTCCTGACGTGTGCAAACCTGATAACTACAAGAAATGTCCTATCTCTGTGCTTGCCAACAAGGGTTTCTCCACCAAGTACCAAGTCATGTTTTGCTTGGGGATCACATACTTATTTTATGCACTAAACTGCAATTCAATTTATAACATTTGTATCATGTGTGTTTTCTGGATTTTTGGTTGATATTCTGTCTCTATCATTTAAAATAAATTGGATATTGATATATATAATTAACTGGAATATATATATATATATATATATATATATATATATATATATATACACATACACATACACATACACACACACAATCCCTAAATTTTCTTTTTACTAGATGTAAAAAAAAATTCCCTGGGAATCGGGGGAGGAGATCCTTCTACAAAGAAAATGCTTATAAGATTCTCTTCTTTTGGTACCTGACTCCGGACATAATCCACAGAGTTTACTCCTCCATTTCCGATCGCTGTTGGCGCTGCCAGCAAGCCAGGGGCACTCTTATCCACAGTTATTGGACTTGCCCTTTGATAATTCCGTTCTGGACCTTGACGCAGTGACTACTGACCCGCCACTTTAAAACACCCATACCCTTGACCCCGAAACTCTTCCTCCTAAATCTCTCTTAACCACTTTAGCCCCGGGCCTGTTTTTCAGAGTCGGTGTTTACGAGACAAAACCATTTTTTTTTGCTAGAAAATTACTTAAAACCCCCAAACATTATATATATATTTTTTTCTAACACCCTAGAGAATAAAATGGCAGTCATTGCAATACTTTTTGTCACACCGTATTTGCGCAGCGGTCTTACAAGCGCACTTTTTTTGGAAAAAATTCACTTTTTTAAATAAAAAAATAAGACAAATTTGGCCCAATTTTTTTATATATTGTGAAAGATAATGTTACGCCGAGTAAAATTATACCCAACATGTCACGCTTAAAAATTGCGCCCGCTCGTGGCATGGCGTCAAACTTTTACCCTTAAAAATCTTGATAGGCGACGTTTAAAAAATTCTATAGGTTGCATTTTTTGAGTTACAGAGTAGGCCTAAGGCTAAAATTATTTTTGAATACCGTTTTCATATGCGGGCGCTACTCGCGTATACGTTTGCTTCTACGCGCGAGCTCGTCGGGACGGGGCGCTTTAAAAAAAAAATTCGCATTTATTTTTATTTATTTTACAATTTTTAACACTGAAAAAAAAAAAAAAAATTATCACTTTTATTCCTATTACAAGGAATGTAAACATCCCTTGTAATAGAAAAAAGCATGACAGGTCCTCTTAAATATGAGATCTGGGGTCAAAAAGACCTCAGATCTCATATTTAGGCTTAAATGCAAAAAAAAAAGAAAACATTTGGAAATGTCATTTTTTCAAATGACAAAAAAAAAAAATGTTTCTTTAAGAGGCTGGGCGGGACTGACGTTTTGACGTCACTTCCGCCCAGCAGAGCTATGGGGACGGGCGAAGGAGATTTTTCCTTCAGTCTCGTCCCCGCTCAGCTAGCGAACGGTCGCGATCCCCTCCGCCGCTACCGACGGCTCCGGTAAGCGGCGGAGGGCGCGGGAGCCCTCTCCCGCCACCGATAACGGCGATCTCGCGGCGAATCCGCCGCGGAGACCGCCATTATCGTTTACACGGCCGCCCACAGAAGAGATGAATATCTCGATTGTGGCAGCAGCTGCTGCCGTTACCGAGATATTCATCTTTAAAGTGAGGACGTATAACGACGGTGGGCGGTCGGCAAGTAGTTAACCAAGAAAAGATAAACCCTACAAAAAACGACTCCGGCATGTTCTTACAGCAGCAAGATGCTTAATAGCCCTTCACTGGAAGAAAACAGAGCCCCCATCTCAGGAGGCCCTTTACACCAGGGATAAAGACGTACAGTTAATGGAAAATGACGGGCAGAATACGGGACAGACTGAATGAACACAACGGTGTCTGGGAGCGGTGGCATTCTCGGGAGGACCCGTTATGAGCCGGCGACAGAGTCTTCGAGGTACCTTTGTGTCTTATCCTATCTGGTTTCCCCTTCCCTTTCTCCCCCTTCTTTTTTTTTCTTTTCGTTTTTTTTCTGGATGTTATTTATTTGCAGCTAAGTAAGATGTCAGTATCAGAGTACTGCTCACTACCGGTAGTTTATCTGAGAAGTTGCTATTACTGCTAAAATGTGTAATGCCGAAGGTCAGAGGACGGTTTCCCTCCCCCCAATTGTACTATGTATACATTAGGCACATTCTTATTTTTATTTCTACTTTTGTCTGTTTACTACATCTGTACAGGTGTACTGCTGTTTTGTTTTTCTTGAAATTCAATAAAAAAAATTAAGAACAATTTCCCTGTGAGTTGTTGTAGCAGGATTTAGCATCTCTTGCATCATAGAAAAACTCACCTGGGGCTTCTGTGGACACGCACTCATTCACTTCGTGCATCACTGGTTTTTGTAAGTAAATTCTTACTCAGATAGTGATTGGATTGTGCCTTCCGTTTTGTGTATATTACTGGAATTTATGTATAGTTATATTCCAGATAGATTGTGGAGGGGGTGGAGCATCCGGCTCAGGCTCTCAGCGGCTTGCTACAAAGCTGAGCCAGGTGTCGGTCTAGGGACCTGGTGAATCCCGACTTCCATGGTCATGATAACACGGACCCTGGACTGACTTCAGCAGAGAGTGGACTTCAGCCCGCTCTCTGCTGAAAATGGGTCACATGAGAGAAGAACGAACAGCACTCCTGTGATCCATAGGTGAAGTACAGCCAAACAAGCCTGTTCTATACTTCTCCTTTAAAGTTGCTGGTTTTAATCTGTATTGAATAAAGAAATATATTTTTTATTGTTGTCGATGCAAAGTCCCATTCTATTTAAAGAAGAAGTATAGCCAAAGCTTGTTTGGCTGTACTATAGCCAAAGCTCGCAGGCCGAAGTCCGGTCTCTGCCGACGTCACAGGAATCAGTCCAGGCATCGTGTCATCGCGACAGTAGAGTCAGGATCCTCCAGCATCAGACCCATGTTGCATCCACCTAGGTAAGTATTATTTAAAAAAAAAAAAAGTATAAACCCATACTTCTCTTTTAAATCAAGCTAAATTGGAAAACAAAAACAAAGATAAAAATACATGGCGGGAAAGACAAAAACATCAATAACATCACATTTTATGTAATAAAAGTGCTGTTTATTTATAATATTCATTGATAATGAAAAACTAAAATAACTTATACTGAAAATATTGTGACAAGCGTTATTTACCGAAGTTATCCAATATTACAGCTATTTAATACATTGATGAAATAAAAGTAACATAAAACTAGTGCTGTAATTTACAAGATTCATATGAATCAATGAAAAATCTTTATTACATTTCATTCTGCCACAACTTGTTACCTGGTACACCAACACTAGCAATTCTGAAAGTGCTCAGTTGCTTCTTTAGAAGGAGATGCTTTATTTTAGCTTCCATTACAACTCATCTACAAAATAAGCAACAAATGAAATAAGGGAAAATATAGAGACTATAGTAAAAAAAATGGTTGGTTGCATTGTTTTTTTTAAAGAATTGGAGACATCTAGTGTCTGAAAAAAGTAATTTTTTTCTACTGAAGACCTTCTTCAATGATAAAGTAGCCATTCTGGAGTACTGCTTTAAATACAGGAGTGATATTTCACCTAATGCTGTGAAATGGTGCTTAGTGAGTAAATATCCAAGTTTTTGCAGCATATTTATGAATGCAATAAAAAATGAGTATGCAAAGTACAACTGTTTACAGTAAATTAGCCAAGTTATATTTGTTAGTTGTTCATGTACATTTTTGGGCATAGTAAAAAAATAAACATGCATACTTATCTGCCTGCTGCAGCATACGTTCGATGCTGCAGCTGTCCTCCACCGGCTCTAAGCCTGAGAACTGAGCGCTCACATGACCACTGATTGCTTAGTTCTCAGGTCTGCTTTGAGCAGAGAGCAGTGGCTGACAGTCACCACTCTGTGCTCTTCCCCTCCATCACTCACTTGAACGCCTGGCTGGGGAGGGAGCGGGAGTGGCTGGCTCCGGCTCTCAGCAGAAGAGAGGCTGAGCCAGCTGTCAGTCAGCCATCTGAGTGGAACCCAACATTATTGTCGGCATGCTTCCAGAGCCTGCACCAGCTGTGGCGTCCGCTCTTGGCTGATTCTGGGTCACACGAGAGCACAACTGTAACCCCAAAGAGAAGTATGGACAAAAAAGCTTTGGCCATACTTCTCTTTTAAGAAATATAAAGGGATTGGTTACATTCTAGATGAGTCCACCATAGAAACAACATGGGTACAGTGACATTTGCTTTTCATTACAGTTCTTTTCAGTACAACACAGAACTATATGCCAAAGACCCCATATGTCTGAATGCTGTGAATTGGGGGCTATAAATGTCAGCATCATATAGGACATCTTGGGTCTTACACCCAATGAACCTGTTGGTGGAGTTAACACTTTGATACAAATCTGACTTCTTTGACACTAACTGCTCAGCAAAAGTGTGTTGAGTTATTTTTTAGTGTTGAACATACAGCTCTACATTCAGTTCTATACTTTTCTGAGCAACTAGACAATACTTATATTTGCTGGGAAGGAGGGGGTCGTTCTTTTCAGGTTAAATGAAAGTGGCATCTCCAGTTTGTGAGCAGTACATTGATCATTAATACTCCCAAGGTTAAAATAGTGGTAATGAAGTGAAAGTGTTACACTGATGTATAAATAATGTACAAGTACGTGTGCACAATAAACAAAGTTGTTTGCCTAGGATTATGAAAGATTCTTACCAAGACAACTCTACATAGGAGCCTAGACGAGCTCAATCGAACACCAAAACCAGTCTTTGCAATTACACTAGATGTCAATAAATTTAGGGATTTTTTTAAACATTGAAATTAACAATATAACATTTTATTTATATTGCATGTTTCTTCTGTGGTAACTGGGAATCTCCACCAGAGCTCTTTGGACTAGGGTTCTAAACAAGGACTTGTGTGAACAAGAAAAAGAGTATAAGCAATGAACCATATCACAGTGTCTCTGTGTTCTTTTTCTGTCTAATACAAAATGTCTATGTATATTGCATATGGGAATGGGTCTTATTTAAAACACAGTAAGGAAAAGCGGAAGCGTTGAACAAATCAACCAGTCAAGGGTATGTTTTTATTTCCCAGACTGCTTTTGGGAATAAAATACATGAAGATCTGTGGGCAAGACCATATTTTTTTTTACTTTACTTTTAATCTAAGATGATCGGTGTTACAATAAAAGCAGTCCTATGGCTGTCAGGATATATTCTATGTATGCCGTTGAACAATGACACTAAATAGAGCGATCAGCCTTGGTTCAGTACAAGTTATTACTATCCTATCAAATCTCACTTTGAGACATGTGGTTTAATAAATTCTGCACAGTGTGTAATTAACATGAACAGAACACATTCATTTCACCATAACACTGAGACACAAAGCAGATGTTAGAATACTGGTACGCTGTGAAGACAGAACTAGGTCATTTATCAAATGAGATGGGAAGAGACAAAAATTAGCATCAACAATATTGTCATATCTTCTGAAATAATCATATTGTATATGAGAAGACTGGACTTGTGCTACTGGCTACACTAACTGCGTAATTCACAAATATACTTTTGCAAGAAGCATATCTGTATTAGATGGCATTGTCACAGATACATGAGGTAAATGCAGGGCCGGCCCTACCATGGGACCCGATGGTACCATTGTACCAGGCAGCACTTTCAGGGGGGCGGCAATTGCATGAATAGAGCCATAACAGGTCCTTTTTTATACTCCTATATACATGTATAGAGCCATGATAGGTCCACCTTAGTTATAATGATATAAAATAATTGATGTGGGGGCATTTTGGTGGGTGTAATTTTTTTTGGGGGGGGGGCATGATTTCATTCTTGGTACCAGGCAGCACAATGTCTTGGGCCGGCACTGGGTAAATGAACTTCTAGTGTTGGTATAAATCCAGTAGGGACATACAAGACATATTCGTGAAATCCTGGGCTTTCAGCTCTCAGACTGCTGGAAAAGATTGTGACTATCACACTAGGGGTCCTTTCAGTCTGTATGTTTTTCATCCATCCATTGACAGATGGACAGCAATGCATTTCTATGGGCAAACGGATGTAAACAAATGATCATTTGTTTACATCTATTAGCCCATTTTTTTATCCCTCAACAGATGAATGAAAAACGAACAGACAGAGCACCCATGTAAAAAGGACCCCAAGGCCTCGTACACACTGGTTTATTGTAAACGCTGTTCCTCCTGACAGGAAAAAATCTGTGTTAAAGACTCAACTAACCTGCATTTTTTCAAACCAGCTTAGGCGGGTTTAACAGTGTTTGGCTGTTTATTTCATTTTCATTTTTATCTATTGTGGTCATTAAAAGGAATAAATGTGCTAAATGCACCCAGCGTTTAGAGGCATTTGCAGTTTTTTATGCCCAAAAGCTCCTCTACTGAACGCGATTCTTCTGCGTTCAGGAGAGGAGCTTTTTACTGCCTCTAAACTCTGCTGCTCCTAAACTCTGGTAAAAGTCTATGTGTGCATGGACACATAGGGGGTTATTTACTACAATTGCATGGTGTAAAATCTGGTGCCGCACTGCATAGAAACCAATCGGTTTCTAGGTTTTATTGTCAAAGCTTAATTGAAAAAACTGAAGTTAGAAGCTGATTGACCATTCACAGTGCTCCAGTTTTAGTAAATCTCCCCGCTTTTATTGAGTTGAGTTAAGGCCTTTTTCACATAGGCAAGGGGTTTCCAAACTTTTCAAACCAAGCGCCAGTTTATTGTTCTTCAGACTTTAGGAGGGTCGGATTGTGGCCAGCGGGGTTAGAATATGTCCTGGGACCAACATCAGTGAGAATAAATATGGCCTTAAGGTTTGTGGTCAGTAGGAGGAGTAGCAGTGTATTAGTAATAAGAATAATATCACATCATTGGTATCAGTGGAAGACATAGCGCCCCCTTGTTGGTGTCAGTGGGAGGAATAGTGCCTCAAATCGGTGGAAGGAATAGTGCCCCAAAGGGCCGGATAAAGGTTGGCAAAGGGCCACATCTGGCCCTTGGGCTGCAGTTTGGACACCCCTGACATAGGCGGACTGTTCGGGTCCACCTGTCAGTTTTTCAGGTGGACTTAATCCTCCAGTCTCTTCTATGGAGCGGCGGGTGTCAAAGGACATGTGTTCGTTGACACCTGCCGACATTCGATCCAATCGTGTCTGCTAAAAAACAGACAGATGGGGATCCATTCCCCATCTGTCTGGTAGATCAGGTCAGATGACCATCTGGTGTAAACTGACATAGAGGAGAGAGGGTTTTTGTCCACTCTGCATAAGCGGAGCTGACCCGGACCTGCCATCCGCCTGCTCAGTGGGGATCAGTGGACAGATTCCTTGCTGAGCAGGCGGACTCCAATGGAGCTGTTGAAGGGGCCTTCTAGGGATTTGGCAAAAAAACATTGAAAGCTCCTAAATGTGAGTGAAGCCTAAAAGTATGAGGGAAGACGGGGGGCTGAGTACTAAGTGCCCACAGGATTTGCTATATGTTTGATCCCACATCAATCGAGAAAAATTCTCAGGTGCAGCACATATCTAGAAAATGCCAGAAGTGCCATAATGGCAATATGCACAGAACACATTAGAGTATATAAAAATATGGGCAGAACACATGCAATTTGAGTCTTAAAATGCCAATATGCTCAAATGGTCACTAATAACTTTCTGCCCATTAATTGCCACAGGACTGTCTCCTACTTTATCTGGGATGTTTTCAAACAGTTGCCGCAAAGGAAGTATTTTAAACATAAGACCCGGTTCACACTGGGGCGACACGTCAGGCGGCTTAGCCGCCTGACGTGTCGCGTCCCATTCAATGCAATGGAACCGTTCTAATAGGAGCGACGCAAGTCGCTCCGACTTAGAAAAGGGTTCCTGTACGGCTTTGGGGGCGGCTCAGGGCCACCTGTATTGACCTCTATACAGAAGTCGTTTTGCAAATCGCCTCTGAAGTCGTCCTCAGGACGACTTGCAGAGTCGCCCCCGAAGTCGTGCCGCTGCTGTGTGAACCGACTCTAAAGGTAGCGTTATGATCTAAAACATTATTTACATACAAACATGCCCAGAACATTTGTCATTCTTTGGGTATTACAAGGAGCAGCACATACGTTGTATTCAATTACAAACGTATACATTGATTATCGAGTTACAAAAACAAATGATATGTTACATCTAATTTGTAGATTGTATTTGCAGTGTCGGTTACATTTTAGAATGTTTGTCTATTTCTGTCACTAAAGGCTGACGTGCAGCTTTCTAGTCTGTGTCCGCTGTTGCTTTTTGAAAACCTTACAAGTATTGGGGTCATCAGAAAAGAGCAATGGACCTGGTATTCGCCAATAAGAAATCTAAGGCAGCACAAAGAGTAGTGATAGTATGCAAAGTGCGTTAACTCCGAACAATCAATTTAAATATAGATCAATGATGATCTGTGATTGGTTGTTATGAGTTATTATACCCAGCACCAACTAAATAAGGCCAATATTGTGAAAGTGAACTGACCCTGTAATCAGTTTGAGAAGTCCATGGTATACTGTTTCCAACTGGGTTTGTAAGAAATGCTTTTGCTGTACCTTATTTAAAAAAAAAACTGCATGAAATAAAGCAATTATTAAAAAGTGCCACAATATAAAAACACACATTACACATTTCAGTGAAATGGTACTGGCATGCTTACTGGCTCATTCTGTATTCAGTTTTAGTCTTAAAGGGCCAATGCAAAAAATACAACATGCTAAGCCTATCTGGGTAATAGAATTGCAGAGTTCTGTACTTGGGGTAAGCCATTAACATCTGACTGTCCTAAAACAGCACATGTACAGTATTTAATCTAGAAGCTGTACAACTATATTGTATTGGAAAGATGCAGAGTCATCTAAATTTGATCTCCGAGTTTTTAGACCCTAAATGCTTAGGAAATATTGCAAATCAAGTCTATAAAATCACAATGTTCTTTACCGGCATACCTGTAAATAATAGATAACAATACAAAAAAAATTAAAAATGAAAAGTTTAAAAACCCTCAGTGTAATCAGCAAGCTGTTGCAAAGCAGTTAAGGACTGCAAGCTTTCCAGCCACTAATGAAGCTATTAAAAAAAAAAGAAAAAGAGAAAAAAAAAAAATCACAGAATATGCTTGGCATCTACACAAAAACTGACACATTCTTAGTGGACTGACCACTACTGTGCTATGGTTTCTATTTTTGTCCAGTCTTCCACATTGGCATCTTCCACTCATGAACTTGAATCAGAAATGTCCATATTTGTTCCAAATAGTGCAACCAGCTGTTCTTCATAATTTGCAATGTTTCTTTTCATAATTTCCATACAGGGTCCCAAAAGCCTTTCGAAGGCTTGAACATCCATAGCTATGAGAAAGAAGAAGACAAAATCCTCAATAGTGGGAACTCAATAAAGTTATAAATACAATACACATTTCTTGCAGTAATCTCCTTAAAGCGGGGGTTCACCCTATAAACATTTTTTTTTCTTCTAGCATAAAATTAGGCATAGTAGCGCGAGCTACAGTATGCCTGTCTTAATTTTTTTATCCCCGTACTCACTGTGTAATCGTACATAGAAGATTCCGACTGCCCACGGGGAATGGGCGTTCCAATCCAGACGGAAGGTGATTGACGGCCGGCTCTGGCGCGTCACGCTTCTCCGGAAATAGCCGAAATAGGCTTGGCTCTTCACGGCGCCTGCGCATAGTCTGTGCGCAGGCGCCGTGAAGAGCCGAGACCTACTCCAGCTGTCTTCGGGGAGCGTGACGTGCCAGAGCCGGCCATCAATCAGCCTCCCTCTTGAAAGGAACGCCCATTCCCCGCGGGCAGTCGGAATCTTCTATGTACGATTACACAGTGAGTACGGGGATAAAAAAATTAAGACAGGCATACTGTAGCTCGCGCTACTATGCCTAATTTTATGCTAAAAAGTTGTTCTGCAGGGTGAACCACCGCTTTAAAGTGGAGCTCCAGCCCTCCCACTAAAAAAATTCAAATACAAATACTGTAGCGGCTGACTTTTAATATTTGGACACTTACCTGTCCAGGGACCCTGCGATGTCAACACTCTAGCGGATTTTGCAATCAGCGCTTGGCCTCTGCCACCGCCATTCGCTATAAGGGAAACCGGCAGTGGAGCCTTTAGACTTCACAGTCGGTTCCCTACTGTGCATGCGCAAAGCGCACTGTGCTTTCGAAACTGGCCCGATGGCGGAGGAAGAAGATGGGGGGCCGAACTTCCAGGGGACCTCTCCGCATCTCGCTGCAGTCAGGTCTCATAGTGGGGACGGGTACCTGTCAAAAACAGGTACTCATTCCCGCCTCCCCCCAAAAGATGCCAAATGTGGCACCAGAGGGGGAGAGGAACCAAACAAGCGGAGCTTTCACTTTTGAGTGGAACTCCGCTTTAAGTACTACTTAATTCAAGCAAGCATTGTGCCATGTCATTAACAATATGGTCATTCTGTAGCAAAGTCAGTTAATTCTAACTACCGCCACTTTATGACTCTGTCACTGTGGCAGCAACAGTTTCTTAAAGAGTTACCATCAGTTCTCAGATTAGGAAACTGGCAATAATTACGACCAGCAATAAGCTGGCATACAGAGGTATGCACGTATGCAAGTAATTAACTAAGAGTAGGCATGTCTATGCTGGAAAGCTGTCAGGAAATATGACAGCTTCCCGCACAGTAATGTATCCTCAGCCCTATTAAAGAGGAAGTAAACCCTGATGGGTTTTACTTCCTCTTTATTTCCATGCAAAGGTAAAGTATAATGAGCTACTATGCATCGCATAGTAGCCCATTATGTGTCACTTACCTGAAACCAAAGCCTGCGATGTCACCGCTGTCCACACTGGCAGTGAGCGTCCATCTTCACCCCTCTTCCTTCCGAGGCTGAAAACTCTGGCTCTGTGACTGGCCGGAGTCGCGTGACATTGCATGCTCGTGGGAGCCGCCAGTCACGGCACAACCCCTTTAGAAACGGCACGATCTGCCCTTTCTAAAGTGTGCATGCGCCGTGGACATCGGCACATGGGTTTATTGTAATCTAGGCTTACCTGAAGGTACAAGTGGTTGTACAGGGTGTACAACCACTTTAAGCTGTTGGCCAGGAGATTCTCTAGCCAAAATCTAAATGTAAACAAAAAAGCCAGAAAGAGTGGTGATGTCATTACCCAGATATGGCAATGGTCATATTTGGGAAAAGACTTGTCATCTTTATACTAGTTCGCCTTCAGGTCTTTTTGATTGACAATGCATGACAATGAGTGGATATGGATCCGCCCACTGATGTGCATTTTTTGGGAACTGACCATTTTGATAAAAACATAATACAGTAGAACAAAAAGTGCAGTTGAAATTGCAGCTTAGAGAACTAACCCCATATTCAGCTATGAAAATGAGCACAATATGACGCACCTAAACATTTTACGCTACCAACAGCATATGCTGAGGCAGCTCTGGGTTTGTTGGTCACCAAGGCAAGTTCTCCAAAATACTGCCCTCTGGAGTAACGAGCGATTTCAACTGCTTCATTGTCTTCAGAATCTGCTTTACTCTAAGAAAACAAAATATATTCCATTGTGAAATGAAAGCTTTATTAATGTATAAATACACTAAACAGGTAATTTGGGAGGAACAGCAAAAAGCAAATCAATATTTTCACTTAAAATGATTCTGGCAGGGCAAATTACCTGTGCAAAACAATATGTAAAATGTCTTTTTTTTTTGCTGGACACTAGTCTAGAGGTAGTATGCATCCCAGGATTTAGCAGCTTACTTCTGAGGCTTCTTAAGGTGTCAGCAATAAAGTGTTATCTCTACAGATCAGACCAAAATTTACATTTTATGGTAATGAACAGAATGTGCAATAAAGCACTGGCTGGGAGCTCTATGATTAAATAAAAATCATCCATGTTGGAAAATTTCAGCCAGCAGTGATGCCGCGTACACACGATCGGTTCGTCTGATCGACCGTTTTCATCACACGAACCGATCGTGTGTGGGCCCCATCAGTTTTTTTCCCCCATCGGTAAAAAAACTTAGAACCTGTTTTAAAATGATCTAATGGTTAAAAAACCGATAGAAAAAAACGATCGTCTGTTGGGAAATCCATTGGTTAAAAATCAACGCATGCTCAGAATCAAGTTGACGCATGCTCGGAAGCATTGAACTTAATTTTTTTCAGCACGTCGTCATGTTTAACGCCACCACGTTCTGACACGATCGTTTTTTTAACTGATGGTGTGTAGGCACGATGATGAAAGTCAGCTTCATCGGATATCTGATGAAAAAATCCATCAGACCGTTTTCATCGGATGAACCGATCGTGTGTACAGGGCATTACTGTCATCACCTATGATAAACCAGCGTTGGTGATATCTGATCATTATCCTCCTCTGGCATCAATAGGTATAAGCATTGTGTTTGAGCATTCTGGTTACACATGGTTATGCACCACTCTGAAAAACAAATAAGTCCCTAAGGGGTCCCATTGTGCCTCCATGGCTGAAGTTCTCTGCATCTCTGGTGGCTAAGGAAATATTGTAGTACTATTTTTTACAGGCTTTGGATTTCATTCACACTATGTCCATTGAGCTGCATAGATTAATTCAGGCTCAATGCAAGGGAACATAGAAAGCATTTGTTTTTATATGCCATGTTTACATACTACAGATATGTTGCAGTGCCCTGCATAAAAATGCAACATGTCTGCATTTTTAAGCAGCGCGCTGTACCTCACCTCACCACATGTCACTGCACCACAGTGCATCACAACATATGTTGCATAGATTTTAAGTGTTATTTTGTGGTACTTCAATAATGTTTACAAAAATAAATATGTATACAGTGTGATGCATTGTAACAAAGCATTGCACCACCCTCATTGCCCCTAGACAATAAACAGCAGCGTGTGCAGTATATAGCATGTTGGCTGGAGTGAACCAGCCCTTAGGCCCCTTTCACATGTGTGGACCGTATGTCCGCATTTTCATCCCTCCGTTTGCGGATGAAAACGGGACATACATTGGTCCCTATGTGATTGCGGGTGTCAGCGGATAAACATCCGCTGACACCTGTAATCACCCGCCTCCGCAAAGATCCGATTTTGCGGACAGAAGAAAATCCTATTTTTTTCTTCTGTCTGCGGATCGGATGAACATGGACATACGGTCCGTGTTCATCCGATCCCCCCATACGGGAGAGCGGAGAAAAGACAGGGCGGTCCCTGCACAGTGGGCGGGGACCGCCCTGTCAGCCGACGACTCAGCAGGGATTTTACGGAGCGATCCCCGCTGAGCTTACGGACACACGGAGGCGGGTCATTACCGATCCGCCCGGCGTGAAAGGGCCCTTACTCTATGTGAGGCAGAAAGGACGGCGCTTTAGTGCTGCAAGCCAGTAGATTTTATCATCACCAGACTACCAGCAAAGAAACTCGGGTGAACTAGTATTATATACCAATGCCAGGATGAAAAACTGAAGTAGTGAACAAGTGGGCTGTGTCCCCTATATGCATCTGAAGGTTGCTTTTTTTTTTTATTTGGCTGTAGTGTGCATTGTTAGTAGCAATTAGATTTAAAAAGACTATCACTTTAAAAATAAAGAAAGTTGCCAGTAGCTATTAAGTGCAGGTAGCTAGGGGTGCCTGCACATACCTGGGTAACTAGGGGTGCCTGAATGTCCTATGAGACAGCAAGACCCCTGACCCTCTGTCTGGACAGTGCTGATTGGCCCTGTGCTGATTACATGCACCAAGGAAAAAAAACCTCTCTAGCAATACACACCAAACTGAGCATGTGCAGCCTGACTCTATAGACTCTGTGTTATCAGGAAATTATTAGGGGGCAGTGAAATGAGGGGAGAAGCGAAGACAGAATCAAACAGCCTTTTTATTTAATGCAGAGGATTAACACCTTTTCCATTTAATATATAAAATTAGGATTAAATATTAGCCTACTGCCACTAATAAGTGGGTGTGTGTTTTGTGTTTTATAAAATGTTTCTTGCAGGCAGTACTTCTTAAATGCATTCTTCTGATTCCCCATAGTGTTGTTTTCAGCTCCAGTACATACAGTTATGTTACATGTACTGAAAGGGTTATGTTATATTAAATACATTGCAGTGCTTCATTTATGTTGTATTATGTATAGTTTCACAGTGCTGTAACGTGTATGCAGATATATTAGTTGTTTTTTTTTCTTTCAAAATGCATGAAATGTATTTATTTTTATTTTCTCAGAGATGTATACTGAGAGCCACTTATCACATTGCCAAGAGGAAAGGGGAGGGCTGGTTAATACTTATGTGCATTAGTATCTCTATGTACTTCAGACAGGGATGACAATTTTATGGCTGCCATTTGCTTTAATGGATTAAATAAAATGAATTTGATTGAACATTCTAGAGGATTTCAAGTGTGCTACTGCTTTGGAGGAATTCTTATTGGAATGCATCATGTCATAGGTCATGTTATGACATTCTATACACATGGAAATAGGGGAAAAGTTCTATAGCTGAGATTTTTATAAAATATACAGTTGAGTATCTCTTAAGTAACAGTAAATGCTGTAAATCCACTTATACCCCCAACTTAAATATAAATACGGGATTTTCTATTCTGTATGATTAAAGAAAGATGGAGGCCAAAGAGATGGGATTTTAGCTTATCTTAGGTGGCACAACAGAGTGGATCCCTAATGCTTTCACTAATATCAGTACTGTTACACTGTATTCTTCTTTACCAGATTGTAAAAAAGTCAAGCTCCTCCCCTAATTTCTGAAACAAAATAATTAAAATAGTCATAGCTCTTTGAATTCTATAGCACCCATTGGACAGATGGCTTTCTGGACTGACACAATTTTGAATTATAAAGCATTTTAATAACCATCTTAGAAACACACGGAGGCCCTGTACACACGATCAGTCCAAACTGATGAAAACGGACTGAAGTTCAGTTTCATCAGTCCAAGCCTACCGTGTGTATGGCCCATCAGACTTTTGTCCTTCAGACCAAAGTTTTAAAACTTACTTTAAAATCGGACTGATGACCGATCAGTCAAAACCGATGGTTAGTACACAAAAGCATTGGTTCAAAACCGGCGCATGCTCAGAATCAAGTCGACGCATGCTTGGAAGCATTGAATTTAGTTTTTTTAGCACGTCGTTGTGTTTTACGTCACCGCGTTGGACTCGATCGGATTTTGAACTGATGGTGTTTAGGCACACGACTGAGTTTCTCGGCAGAATTCAGCCAGAAACTCGATCGGAGTCGTATTCTGCCGAGAAACCCGGCCGTGTGTACACTTTCGGCCGAGGAAACCGCCGAGGATCTCGTCGGGCCAAATAGAGAACATGTTCTCTATTTCCTCGCTAGTCAACTTGGCTCGCCGAGATCCTCAGCGGCTTCACAAGGAACTCGACGAGCAAAACGATGTGTTTTGCTCGTCGAGTTTCTCGGACGTGTGTACGGGGCCTCAGACTTCAGCCTTCAGTCCGTTTTCATCAGTTTTTCGACTGATCGTGTGTACAAGGCCTTAGAAGTCACTGTTCTACCATAAAGAACATGGACTTTAAAGAGATGATTGTAAAGAAAGTATATATCCAAAACCATACCTTGCTTTTCATGGTTATTCTGACTTCTCCAGATTCTACAATAAAAAAACTATCTGCTCCATCTCCCTGTCATAGGAAACATATTATATCATTGAGGGATGCTGAAAGAAGCACACACAAATGAAATACAGTAAAAAGATATTAAACTAAACCACACAGCAAAATCTATAATAGCTACCATGTGATATCAAGCAAAAATGCAAACAAGCAATAACATTGTATCGAATAGGTAAAAAGTATGCCCATTTGACAGGCCCAAGGCATATCTCTACGAACATTTTACATATGGTCAAAGCTGGACTGTATTGTGAAATAAGAAGAACCCTGGAAGAATGTTATTTAAAATGGACCCACAACTACACATAGAAGCTCTGCTTTGTAACAGCAGCACTATCGCTCTTTTAGTATTTCAGCAGAACACGCCCATGCTAATGTCATATCATTCAAAAAAGGCTTTTTCTAAATCAAAGAGACACAACGGCAGTTAAAAATAGAGAAACCCCTAGTCCATACATTTAAACCCTTCAAAACATTCGTAGGTACCCATCCACTAACCTTCCACTAAAGGTCCATCCACTAACCTTTCCTGCAGCTCTGCTCATCTGAAAAACAGCCAAATGTAATCCCTGTGTAAGCTCAGCTCTGCTGAAGCTTACACAGAGTAAATAGCCTTATGTCCTTCCCCCATGTGACAGTGTTCAAGCCTTGCAATTGACTGCTAAGGCCACATTCAGAGTTTTGAATGGGCCCAACACTGATTACATGCACAGTCCGGTTCAAATTACTCGCACGCAGGCCCGGATTTACTCCCTTTGCCACCCCAAGGCACTCCTCTCACCATCC
The DNA here is from genome assembly GCF_905171775.1 of Rana temporaria. Lineage (NCBI taxonomy): Eukaryota > Metazoa > Chordata > Amphibia > Anura > Ranidae > Rana > Rana temporaria. The sequence continues at coordinate 141,396,807 of NC_053491.1, read as the reverse complement.
GTGCATGGCATGACATGACAGGGGGGAGCTCCCGTAAATGAAAGTATTGCAAGTGTCCTCTCCTCTCAGCCACAGTGCCGCCCCTGCATCCACTGCCGCCCCGAGGCCTGGCCTTGTTGGCCTTGTCTGGAATCTGGCCCTGCTCGCACGTGATCATTGCATGAGTGATTACATGTGAACGACTTACGATCAGTTGCAGGAGCTTAACAGCCTCCCATTGCTTTCAATAGTTAATTGCCAGAAACCCCTGCTGGGGTTCTCGCATGTATTCGGTGTCAAGCCTATTTGGAAGTGTGAATGTGGCCCAAAGGAATGGTCACATGCCGCCCCACCCCTCCATGCTCAGAAGTACCAGGTATTTCGAAGGGCTCTCTGACAGATGATCAAAACCGCAGAGGAGCACAGACATCAGCAAATGGGTGGGAGCGGTGCCCTATCAAGAGAACCTGTCACCATTCCCCGAATGAGTAAAATTATCTCTATAAGAAATTCCACATGCAAAAAGTAACAAAACAGGCAAATACTGAATGACAAAGCTGAATATTTTGCTGTCCTGTAATCTGAAATTCACCGAACAGACGTAATTTGTAGCCTATTTGTTGTAAATTAAAAATATTATTTTACAAATATAAAATGTAATATTAAAAAAATAAAAAAGTACCTGCGCAATGATTTGTTCTTCATCACTGTAGCTTTTGGTGTCAATGACATCCACCACCTTTAAGCGTTCTGATACCTACAGAGAAATTAAACACAATCGGGGTTATTTACGAAAGGCAGATCCACTTTGTAATACAAGTACCACTGTAAGGCCACTTGGAAGTGCTGTTTCTGGAGATCTGAGGGGGACATGCAAGGAAAATAAAAAACAGCGTTTTTGCTTGCACATCATTGGATGATAAAATCAGCAGAGCTTCGCCTAATTTCAGAGCTTCCCCTCAGATCTACAGCGATCTACAGCAACTGCACTTGCAGTGCACTTGTAGTGCAAAGTGGATTTCCCTTTAGTAAATCAACCCCAATGATTTTGCAAATAGATACATAGAAACAAAGTGATGACAGAAATAAGACCAAGTGGTTCATCAAGGTCGCCCCATTGTTTTTCTTAGTTATATATGATTTTTCTTTTACTTTTTTGTATGAGTAGCTCTATGTTTGTCCCAAGCATGTTTGAATCCACTTAGGCCCCTTTCACACTGAGTCGTATTTCAGAAATTTTAGTGCAAAAAATAGCGCATAAATAACGCATAAATAACGCCTGAAATAATCCTGCCCCAGCATTCTCAATGAGAAAGCCCGAGGGCTTTCACACCGAGACGATGTGCTGGCGGGAGGAAAAAAATCTCCTGCAAGCAGCATCTTTGGAGCGGTATGTATACCACTCCTTTACCGCTCCTTCCCATTGAAATCAATGGGACAGCGCGGCTATACCGCCCACAAACTGCGGCTGTAGCTGCGGTTTGCAGGCGGCATTAACCTCTTTTCGGCCGCTAGCGGGAGTTAAAACCGCACAGCTAGCGGCCGAATATCGCGGTAAATAGGACTGTATAGCTGCGCTAAAAATCGCACCGCTATACCGCCATCGCACCCAGTGTGAAAGGAGCCTTACTGTTGACTCTGCTGGAAGTCTATTCCAAACATTGATTACTGTTTTGGTAAAATAGTTCTAAGATTCGTTTTGAACTTTCCTCCTGCTAGTTTGAGGTCATGTCCCAGTGTTTTTGATCTTGGCTTTATATTGAAAATACTGCCCTCCTGAAGGTTAGTCACCCCCTTGATGTATTTAAAAGTTTCAATTGTGTCCTCCCTTTTTTCCCTCCAGACTCTACTTATTAACCTCCTGAAGTCTTTACTGATATGTTTTAGCCCCAGACTCTTCACAGCTTTTTGTTGCCCGTCTCTGGACTTATTCTGTCTTATCAATGTCTTTTTGTATGTGAGGTCTCCAGAACTGGGCACAGTATTGTAAATGAGGTCTCACTAAAGATCTATATAGGGGACCTCCTTCCTTCTGCTGGTAATCCCTTCTTTTCGCTTTCTCCACTGCATGACTACAAGGCAGCCATCAGGGCAGTATAGCCATCACTCCTATAGGAAGTCAGGGCATACATTTTTCGGGAATGGGGACAACCATCCAAAATTTATATTGCCTGTTATGCAGAGAAGACTGCTCTCAGTGTCAGACTTGATATGTAAAACAGGGCAACTGGTAAAATACAGGCAAGTTTAACAGACAGCTAATGAAAGGAATAGCAGGTCTTGGGCTGATAATGTTTTAGGTAGTCGGACCATTAGATGACCCAGATGAAACTGTATAACTCTTTACCTGACAACAAAGCTTAAAGTGTTCCACCCAAAAAATAAAAAAATAAATTAAAAGCCAGCAGCTAATAATAGGAAAATTACCTGTCCTGGAGTCCAGCGATGTCGGCACCCGCAGCGGATGTTTCCATCTGCTGTCGGGTGCTGCCGCCGCCATTGCGGCTTCACGACGGGAACCCTATTGTGAATGCGCAAGGTCCGCTTCTTTCTCCTACTGACCCCGTGGCCGGGGGAGGAAGTGGCAGCCCTGCAGTGACGTTACAGGCCGTGGCCCAGACTCCCGGAAATGGGATAGGATACTCTGTTATCTTTCATATTACAATAACATGTAGGAGTGGGCAAGGATTCTTGGGGATTATGTACTATTGGGCCCTGTGATTTCTGTGGCGTTAGTAATACTTACATCTAAAGACTTTAAGAATGGTAGAGACTCTATAAAATTTTCAAACGTTCTTCTCTTTTTGGCATTGTTTTTAACAATTATTCTCCGGAAAGTTGCTCTATCCTTTAGATCAAACAAAAACAATGTGTTAATCATCATGTTCCCAGATTACACTATTTTACACTTATCTTACCATTTTACACAGAAAAAATAGAAGTATCAAGATAACTCATTAAATACAAATATATAGTGCTACCCAAATATTAATAAATCTAAAACTTAATCATTTCTACGTTGTATAATGCAAATCAATTATACAGTGCAAATTAATGACTGTGCATAATCATTACAAAAAAAATATTAGATGAAAAATACAAATTATTAAAAAATTCATCCAAATATTTATTGATTAAATAAACAAAATTATGAGTCCATGCACTATGTAGTGTTTAAACAATTATTTTCCACCAAGTGATATATTGTGTCGTCGCATCCAATGTGGTAAAGTGGCTGTGCTTCACATCCTTCATGATGCACCCCAGTGGTAAAATTTACTCACAGATTTATTTGACCACTTGTTGCAAAATCGCCAAACAGCGCAGGGCAACAATGCTAAAATGCACAGAAATCCCTTGGCTCCTAATACATGCTCACAAAAAGAAGGTCATATTTAAAGGAAAGGGAGAAAAAGACTCATAGCTTAAAGGGGTTGTAAAGGAAACATTTTTTTTAGTGCAGTCCTCCTTCACTTACCTCATCCTTCCATTTTGCTTTTAAATGTCCTTATTTCTTCTGAGAAATACTCACTTTCTGTTCTTCTGTCTGTAACTCCACACAGTAATGCGAGGCTTTCTCCCTGGTGTGGAGTGTCGAGCTCGCCCCCTCCCTTGGACAACAGGAGAGTCAGGATGCCCACTAACACACAGCTCCTTTCTCTATCTGCAACGTAGAGAGCGTCCGGACTCTCCTGTTGTCCATGGAAGGGGGCGAGCACGACACTCCACACCAGGAAGAAAGCCTCCCATTACTGGGTGGAGTTACAGACAGAACAACAGGAAGTGAGGATTTCTCAGAAGAAATAAGGACATTTAAAAGCAAAATCGAAGGATTAGGTAAGTGAAGGAGGACTGCACTAAGGTAAAGCAAGCTATTTAGGATTTTTTTTTCCTTTACAACCCCTTTAAAGTAGAACTAAAGGCAAAAAATTGTTTCCATTTTGGATAGAGCAAGGGAAAGTAATACACCTGTTGGTTTATTTTGTGCCATCTGTGCCCTATTAGAGAGATTTCCCTTCACTTCCTGTCCTATAGCAAAAACAGGAAGTGAGTGGAAATCCCTGCAAATTAGGGGAATCACCTGGGGACCCCCAAGTCACCAGAACTAGTGTCCCCATTGGAAGATTTCCCCTCCATTACTGTTCTGGGGACAATTTTTTTTTTTTTTAACTTTCACTTACATTGCTTACGGTAAACAGGACAAATTGAGAGGATAAATCTCCCTAACTGGGGCACAGATAGCAATAGTAACTGACAAGTTCTATACCCTCTCCACTCCTAAACTAAAGTAAAAGTTTGGCCTTTAGTTATACTCTAAATGGCTGTGTTATTAAAAAGTCACATCAAAAACAATCTAATGGTATTCACAAAAAAAAAACCTCAGTCCAGCACTAAGAATTTGACTGTTAAGAGATAAAGCGAGTGCCACACACAGCGCACTTCCTACTCTGCAAACTGCCTTCTCTGAGTGTGCTGACATCACAGTACTCAAGCCATGTCCAACATGTTACGTCTCTGCAGATGTCATCTTTTAAATGTTAGATCCTTAGTGCTGGGCTGAGCTCTGATCATTACTGCTGAATTGTTAGGGATTCCTTTGTATTTGAGCACTCTTATGCCTCGTACACAAAGTCTCAGAAGTCCAACGGACCTTAGATAGAGAACTTGTTCTCTATCTTTCTGTCGTACCTCCGACGGTCTCACAGCGGACCTTTGCATGGTCAAAAGTTCGACCGTGTGTACAAGGCATTAGCTTGTGCTGTTTGACCATTTTACAACATGTAGTGTGAAGATTCTTTGTCAAATTTTTTCATGGTGTTGAAGATATAGACACTGCAAGGTGTATAGAACTGGTTTAATTTAATCAACATAAATTTGGATTAATTTTGCACATTTTGTGTAATTTTCATTGCATATGTATTGATTATGCACAGTTACCGGTATTTATATGCACTGTATGATTTATTTGCATAATAGAAACTATTACGTTTTTATTTATGAATTTTTAGGTAGCTCTGTATGTGGTATATATTGCCCCTTTAATATCATCCTGATGTTTATACAGCATCTTGGTTTGAGGGTTTGCTTAGGGGGTTAAGTGCAGCAATTCTTTGTATTTTTTTTAATCATAATAACCCAGACTGGAAACATTAATTAGCGCAGCTAGCTTGGTTACAAATGTTACATGACACATCATATTTTGCCAATTACTGCTCCATAATTGTACCACCAACTGTCTGTCTGTCTATTTTCCTGGATAAAAAATTGTTACTAAAGTACTTTAAATGTACACGCTTTTCAACCAATTTTACCAATACCCCCAACAACTGGAGTAGCAGAACTATTCAGTTGATACTCCTGGCTCCACATACAGGTGCCATCAACCAACATAAAGCCCAACTCCCAGATCCCAAGACCCCTAGTGTCCTATTTTGAAACAGCAACAGAATCCCCACCCTGGAATATGACAAGTAAAGGGCAATCCTTTTTATCTAGTAGTTGATCTGCAGCAATACCAGATTTGACCAGCAGGTAGAAGGTACAAAAAATATCTGAAAACACAGTGGGGGTTGATTTACTAAAGGAAACGCCACTTTGCACTACAAGTGCACTGCAAGTACACTTGGAAGTGCAGTCGCTGTAGATCTGAGGGGAAGATCTGAAAGGAGGGGAAGCTCTGCTGATTTCTATTATCCAATCACATGCAAGCTAAAATGCTGTTTTATTTTCCTTGCATGTCCCCCCTCTTATCTAAATCGACTGCACTTCCAAGTACACTTTTAGTGCACTTTCAAGGTCACTTACAGTGCACTTGTAGTGCAAAGTGAATTTGCCTTTAGTAAATAACCCCCATTGTCTCTTTTTTGAGCTTTTGGAAGGATTTTGGGTCTGCTGTATATAGACACAGCAGTTAGTTCTAAAAGTAGGATCCATTCAGTTATAATTTCTCCCCACTCTGGGTCAAATGCCTTATGTTACTTCCTCCTGCATTAGTCAGCTGGATAGATTTAGTAACACAAAAGCAAAACAGTTTGTCTGTTTTACAGTACAGTTTTACAGTACACCTAAAAGCTATGACTAGGATAGCAGGGCAAACTGTTGACACACTCTGTTAGCAGATTAGTTTAGGTGGGGGAGTTGTACAGAATGCAATATTTTACTAACAAAATGCATAAGGCCCCGTACACACGGTCGGACCGAACCGATGAGAATGAACCGTTCAGTTTCATCGGACCAAACCGACCGTGTGTAGGCCATCGGTCTGTTTTACTTCGGTCCAAAATTTTAAAACATGCTTCAAAACCGAACCGATGGACCGCTGCCCGATCGGACCAAACCGATGGTTAGTACAGAAAAGCATTGGTTCAAAACCCGCGCATGCTCAGAATCAAGTCGATGCATGCTTGGAAGCATTAAACTTCATTTTTTTCAGCACGTCGTGTGTTTTACGTCACCGCGTTATGACCCGATCGGATTTTGAACTGATGGTGTGTACACACATCAGACCATCAGGCCACTTCTGCGGTGAACCGATGAAAACGGTCTGTCGGACCATTCTCATCGGTTCGGTCTGACCGTGTGTACCTGGCCTAAGGCGTCCAATGGCAGCAACAATTGATTTGGATTGCACTGACTATTGACACTGAATGATTGAGTTGTTTTGCACTGACAAGAAGGGCAGCAGTCTTGAATCCTAATGGCCTGTGTCATTAAACTTTGAGCTGGTATTGATAGCACCTGTTTGACATGCTTCTGAGATTATTTAGGATTCATTGACATGTTGCATTCCACTCTCAGTTGACCTCCTTCTGACCTGCATTTGACTTGCTTTAAGTGGGTTTTGCATTCCTATAAACTTGTATGAGAATGCAAAACCCACTTGAAGCGAACAAAAGCCCACAATACTATTATACAAAGAAATGTGGTGCCAACAGGCAGCAACATGCTGTGTGGATGGGTATATACCTCTCTGTTGACCTAGGCCACGGCCTGGGTTGACTATGCAGATATTTGGCTCTGCGCTCTTCAAATTGATGTTTTTAGCCTATGTCTAGTAACTGTTTTGCTTTATAAAAGCAAATCTATTTCCTATTTAATAACCTGAGTTAGACAATTAGTGACGATGAGCTATCAAGATTTCCTATTATCTGCAAAATATCTTAATTTATCTCTCTCATCCATAATACATCAGACATGGTCTTGCATTTTGCATGCAACTATAACAGCTCTATTACAGGGGTGGATAATTTCTCAAATAATTTCTAAGACAAAGGTCTTATAAATTGAAATGATCTTTTTTGAATCAGCCCTAATATACTAATATACTGTAACTTTAAAAACATTTAAATCCACCACCAGGGGGTGCTGATTAAGGCTACCAAGAAAACCATTCTAGTTTCTGTCATTATTTGCCGGTGTTTTGAATGTAAATTTTGTTGCAAAGTTAAACATTTGCAGAGGCACAGTCACGATTCAGTTTGCATGAGATTGCCATGTTTTTGCTCTATGATTAGTTGTGATGAATGGGCCTTTAAACCCACTGATCATTTCAATGTTCTGCCAAATATTGCATTTCTTTCATTAGTGCTAGTAAATAGTATTAAATATTTTAAGCAGAAAACTGTTGTTACTGACATTTTAAAGTAGTACTTTAGGTAAATTCACAAATAGGGGAGTATGCAGTGCAAATTGTGATAGCCTTTGAGTTTGGGAAGTAGGCCAAGAAATATTTGCACTTCAGTAGGTCAAAAGAGCCATCCAAGGCTGTGATTACATGATATAGCCAAAATCTACAGCACAATCACAGATCATATTAATTGATTTATGGGAGCTCAAACTATTACATAAGCGTCTGATGAGTGCTTCATTTTTCATGATAGATCACACCACAAAGTCGGTCTGCGTATACGGAAATCTTCACCTTGTCATTTAACACTGAGGCAAACCTCTAACATTGACATACACATTTATAAATATAATTCCTTGTCCAGACAATAGGTAGAGAAATGTAACCGTTTGACCCAGCAAATGATTGCCCATACAACCATATTCTTATTTCATGCCATCTATAAAGAGTTAAAATGGCATGTCTGAGTCTCTTGAATGTGGGCATGGAGAGGAGCCCTTAGGGACTCCCTGATGAGCCAAACAAAACACATCATCAATTTTTTATTTTGCCCTGTATTGCAAAAAAAAATAAAAAATCAAACTTCCTTCTACCAGTGGGATATCCTTAATCCGCATAGCGGAATTCCAAACCACATTTAAATAATCTCCTTTACATCCTCTCACATAGGGTTCATTAACGTATTTGCAAATGTAAATGTATGCATGGCATTTTGCCAGCATGTGCTTAATAACTGTATTTTTATATTCGCTGCACAAACCTTTTTTTTTTTGGGGTTCATTGTGAGACTCCATATTGTTAGACAATTGGGTTATATTGACTACAGCAGGATTTGGACACTGACAAACAAAACAGTCATAACCCCTCCACCTTCCAGCATGCCTAAGTTTTATAACAAAGCGGTACTGAGAGCAACATTTTAGACACAAAGAGGTTGAGCATTTTTCAACGAACTCCAAAAAAACTAAAAATTGTATCATACTTACCATAATTTTTCTTTCTGGTGCCTATGCATGGCAGCATACCTGATATGCTCCGGCCCGGACTCCTCCCCTTAGGATAGTAGTGAATATTATAAAAAGAAAGACAAAGTTCCCCTACGACATTCTCTGTTATATCAAATACTAAGGGAGGGCATGTATGCTGCCATGGATAGGCACCAGGAAAGGAAAATTACGGTAAGTATGATACAATTTTCTGTTTTCTTGGTGCCTCCATGGCAGCATACCTGTGATAAATAACTAGCTGAAAACTGGGTGGGTAATGCTCTTAAAGAATTTAATAAATAAACACAAAAGCTGATTCAATTGCCCTTCTCCCAAACTCCACTGAAGTGAGTGTTCCTGGATCAATTCTATAGTGTCGCATAAACGTGTTTGGGGAAGACAAAGTAGCTGCTCTGCAAATTGTTTCCAGTTAAACATTTGCCCTTGCTGCCCAGGATGAGGAAAATGCCCTGGTCGAATAAGCTTTGGCCGCCGGAGGAACTATTCACTTAGCCCTATATGCTGTCTGGATTAATTTACAAATTCACGAGGCAATCGTCCTTGAGGCCGCTTCCTTCCCTCCATTCTTTCCCTTCCCAAGGCAGAACAAATAGTCTGTTTGAATTCCTGAAAGAAGCTGTAGCTTGCAGGTAACATCTTAACACTTTGGAGATGTCCAATTCATGCAAGGCCCCGACGCTGAATCTGGGAAGGTAGGCAGTGCCCATGGCTCAGAGAGTGGATTGAGAAGGAGCCTTTGGGACAAAACCTTGAACGGTCTGATGTTCCATCCTATCTAGGAAGAAGGAAATATGTTCGTCCTCTGCCCCCAAGGCTTGAAGTTCTGAGGCACTTTTACCCGAGAAAGACGTCTTGAGCGTCAGATTCCATAAAGAAGAGGACTCCGATGGGGCAAAAGTATGAACCGTTAGAATATGCAAGATAAGACCGATTTGACACAGAGGCGTTTTTCAGGTGCTAAAGGGCTAAAAATAGCGCCTGTAAAGCGCCTGAAAAACACCTCACCTGCAGCCTCACACTGGAGTGGTGCACTTGCAGGATGTTAGAAAAAGTATTTCAGCATCTTTGAAGCATCTTTGGTTTCTACACTGCTCCTCCACCGCACCTGCCCATTGAAATGAATGGGCAGCGGTGCCGAAGCACCTGCAAAGTGCTTTGGCAGCAGTGCTTTTTGGGCACATTTAACTCTTTCTTCGGCTGCTAGCAGGGGTTAAAAGTGTCCCGCTAGCGGCCGAAAAGCACCACTAAAATGATGGTAAAGCGCCGCTAAAACAAGCAGGCCTTTTACCGCTAACGCGACCCGCTGGCAGTGTGAAAGGGCTCTAAAGGATAGATCCCAAGCAGTGAATGCTCACTTCATCTGTGACCGAATCTTCTTAAATGATCTGAAGAATTGAATTATAAGCATATCTTCTGCCCATCTCTTTTGCGTAGCTGCTAAGATTGCTGTCACTTGCACTTTTAGGGAACCTCAATCCCAGGCCGAGGTTTAGGCCTGCCTGCAAGAAATCCAAGAAAAGCGAGGAAGAAGGAACAGCGGGGTCTGTGCCCTTGCCAACTGCAAACATCTTAAACTTATCTCAGATTTTAGTGCACACAATTTGTGGAAGGCTTCCTGCCTCTCAACAGAGTAAAAATTACCTCTGATGAGCAACCTAGAGATTGGAACCTTTGCCTTTCAGCAAAATTAGTGCAATTGCACTTGCATAGTGCACACTCTAATGCCGCGTACACACGATCATTTTTCGGCATGAAAAAAACAGTTTTAAAAAAATGTCATTTAAAATGATTGTGTGTGGGCTTCACATCATTTCTCTGGTTCTGAAAAATAAAAATAAAAAATTCGAACATGCTGCATTTTTTAACAACGTTTTAAACAATGTCGTTTTTCGGGTTGTAAAAAATTATCGTGTGTGCGCTAAAACGACGCTAAAAATCCGCGCATGCTCAGAAGCAAGTTTTAAGACGAGAGCACTCGTAAAACTACCGTTCATAATGGAGTAAGCACATTCATCATGCTGTAACAGACAGAAAAGCGCAAATCGTCTTTTACCAACACGGAATCAGCCCCAAGGGTGGCGTCATCCGCATGAAACTTCCCCTTTATAGTGCCGTTGTACGTGTTGTACGTCACCGCACTTTGCTAGAGCATTTTTTTTAAACTATGGTGTGTGGGCAACGTCGTTTTAATGATGAAGTTGGAAAAACGTTGTTTTTTCTACATGCCGAAAAATGTCATTTTTTTAAAGGCCGAAAAATTATCGTGTGTACGTGGCATCATTGTCAATCAACCCCATTATCTACTATGCCAAAGATTAACCTGATTTGATTCCCCAGGTTCCCATTCACCAATCAACCAGTATTTTTCCCCTTTCCACTTTATTTTTGTAAGAAACCCTGCCACATCTATATGAAAGTAAAAAAGTAAAAAAGTTCCCTATTAATGTAGGCCTTTACATCTTACCTGTTCTTTTGTCTGCAGGAGAGAAGGACACAGTAGTGACATAGGGGCTGGCAGAAGACCCACAAAACCGGGGACCATGCATGTAACATGCCTGAAAGTTTTAAATGCTGAAGAATCTTCTGGCAGTGGTTTCTCAGGAATATGAAGGAGAACAGTGGTGGGGGCAGATGGACATGCAAGTAAATTTCTTTTTGTTGAACTAAATGTATGTGTTTTTTTTTTTTTTTTTTTCAAATCGGACTATGTAACTACATATTAATACACTTCTTTAGCCCCCCGGTTCACACTGGGCTCTGACTTTTTGAGAGCACATGTCGCATGAGAAGTTGTGCCCCATTTAGTGCAATGGAACCATTCTAATAGGAGCAACTTGAGCTGCTTTGACTTAGAAAAAGGTTCCTGCACTACTTTTGGTCTGACTTCGGCACGACTTTTATTGACTTCTGTTAAAGAAGTCATATGAAAGTAGTGCTAAAGTCATGCTGGGATGTCTGCTTCAAAGTCGTGTTGAAGTTGGGCGACTTTGAAGTTGTGGCAGTGTGAACCGGTTTTTAACCTGTTATTGGGTAGTCTTCAATCAAAAAGAGGCACGTGAGAGTTGGTGTAGGACTGCAGGTTGAGTTCTGTGCATGTTATCTATCAAAATAATTGTAATGTAATGTTTTGATACTATACACTCATTTACAGACTACACTTACCATGCACCATATTGTTCCAGCAGATGTGGCAGCAATTGTAGCAGCTCTTGGTGTGTTGTACATTAAAGCTAACTCCCCAAAGCTTCCTCGGTTATCGTAGCCACCAACGCATTTTTCCTCACCATCTATCTTCACATAAATGTCATACGTTCCCCTGTTGTAGAAAAAAAGGGAATGGCTCATTGTCAAATGTCATATAATGGCACCACACTTAGGAGTCTATTTATAAATGTTTCACACACAATTTACACATTTTCCAGTTAAATACAATTTAAAAATATGGGATTCTTGGTAGAGACGTTTCTGCACACGTTAAAGGCCAAGTTCACCTTTAAAAAAAACAAAGCACATTTTTTTGCAGGTAAATATTTTTTTCTTAGGAGCCTGTAAAACATTGTACCCAAATCAAAAGTTTGTGGGTGCAATGCCAGGCTCCTACAGACTGTCAGTTTTATCTCTGATACTAAAGGCAAATAGACTGTGCATTTTGCAGTTGCATACATTTTCCCCAGAGCTTAGTAAATATGGTAAAGTTTGTGTCAAGGTGGCGGCAGGTGATTTAGTAACATGTTACACCCTAAATATAGGTAATAAACATGTTACCAACGGTAAACCTATCCTTTAAAATGCAGGCCTGAATGTTAAAAACCCAAACATTATATATTTTGTAAAAGCAGAGACCCTGAAGAAGAAAATGATAGTAGTTGCAGATTTTTATATCACCAAATATTAGCACAAGTGTTTAAACCTATATTTTTTGCAAAAATACACAAAAGTTAAATGTAGTGCACACAAACAAATTATATTACCCATGTTTTTGGTGAGGTTTTTTTGTGTAAATAAATCCTTACAATGTCACATTGTAAAGCGGTAGTAAAGGTAAACAAATAAACAAAAAAACACACCCCCAGCAAGGTAAATGCATAATGTGCTAGTATATGTACTAGCCATGGAGCTCATCAGGAAAGGAAAATTACAGTAAGTATTTGAATTAAATTTTCTGGTTTTGTGACGGCTCCATGTCAGCATAGCTGGGAACTAACTAGCCAAAACAAGGGAGGGATATTGCTACACACTCCTCAATTCTGACTAAAAAAACAGAAGCCAGGATGCCTCTGCCAAACTCAACTGTCATTAATCCATGAATATAAATATTTTGGTGCCCACGTAGCTGCCTTGCAGATAGTTTCAGACACTCAGCCTGCTGTCACTCTCAAGGTCGAGACCCTTCTAGTGAAGAGTGCCATGATTCTCCTGGCACAGCCAACCCTTTCAATTGTAGGCCAAGGAGATGAGTTTTACCAACCAAGAGGCAATAATCTTGCCTAAAGCCGTAAAATCATTATGTGTTACACCTGGAATGACAAACAGATGCTCCAACTTCCTGTAGACAGAATTTGTCTTGATTTAACATTTTAAAGCTTGGCCCACATTCAATGGGCTAATTTCTTGAGTACTCCCAAAAAGAAATGTAGGAAGACAACCTCTTGTGTTATATGGACCCCGAAGATCAGTTCAGGCACAAATTTGAGCATTGGCATGAGTACCACTCCATCTAGGAAGTATGCGAGTATGGGTTCTTTAACCTCCAAGGCCACCAATGCTGACTCTCTTCTGGCTGATGTAATTGCCACCAGTAAAGTCGTTTTTAGTGAGGTACCACAGGGTGGTTAAAGGCATCTGATGCAATAATGTCCAACAGCAATGTGAGATCTCTTTTCGGAAACAATTTGAGGTTTCAACCAAATTGCATCTTGAAAAACAGTATAATTAAGTGTTGGATGCCCACTGTATGCAGGTGAAGGCAGAGATAGCCGAAATGTGTGCCTATAGCATACTTACGCCTAGACCTAAATCAAGCCACGCCTGCAGACATTTCAGAATAGACTTCTGAACAGTCCAGTGTAAAATCTTGATCAGCATTAATACTGGGAATTTAAGGCATATTCTACTATAGGCATGGTTAGCGCTGTCCTTTCTTGTTTTTTGAGTATTCACAATCTTCACAGAGCATTTAAAATCCTATAGCCTCTCCCTCTCCAGACCCAGGCCATCAGCCTGAGCCTGTCGGATGCTGGATGAATGGGACTTTGGAGAAGATTTGATCTTACAGGCAGAGAAAGTCAATCCTTGACACTCATAAGGATGAGCAGAGGGTTCCAAGGCCCCTTCGGCCAATCTGGGATCATCACCAGAACTGTTACCTTCCCCCCGCCACAGCCTCAGCTGGAAGCTGAGAATCAGAGGGAGCAGCAGAAAGGCATAAGCTGTCTTGGAGATCCACTCTGCTGTCAGCACCTCCACCCCGATTGCTTGCGGATTCTGGGCTCTGGAATGGAACTTCAGCAACTTGGTGTTGACTGGGGATGTGAGAAGATTCTTCTGACCAGGCATATAGGCCACAGATAGCTGCAGAAGATTGACTTGGGCAGATTCTAGAATTAGGGAAACCTCCTTCAGAAGGGAAAGACTGAGTCTTGTTTCCTGATGTAAGCTACAGTCGTTGCACTGTCCAACTTTGCCAGGACAGGCTTACCTCGGATGAGGTGACTGAAGGCCAACAGGCTGGAAATGCTGCTCTCAACTCCAGGACGTTGGACACCCCTACTACTATGCTGGTGTCTAACTGCACCACCAGCCACTAGGTCGTTAGAAGGGAATGACATTGCAGACGATTTTGTTTCTTCAACCACAAGTTTAGGCCATTGGTCCAGAAACACGACTATAATGGGAGCGAGAGTTAAACTGAGCCTACCTGAGCTGCTGGAGTGAGGCGATTTCAATGGCTCAATCTGAGACGTGAAGGATGAAAGATCTCCAAATATGGCCTAAAATGCTTGCCTTAAGGGACCATGTGTCAATCACCAAAGCCATACCTATGTCCACAGAGGAGCCACAAAGTGCCCCTAAGGCATGTATGGGTGCACAATCCCAAAATACCAGAAAGCATCTTGACATTGAACTCTTTACTGACTTCTTGGTTTATGCGTTGGCTTCTTAGTTTTTCCTGGACTTCCAGCAAGAAACGCAGAAGCTAACCTCTCTGGAGTGAGAGTGGAAATTGACTCTTTTGAAGTGGTTGTAAACCCTTACAGACCACTTTTACCTTAAGGTAAGCCTAGATTAAGGCTTACCTATAGGTACAAGAAATATCTCCTAAACCTACACGGTTTAGGAGATATTTGCAAAAGACAGGCACAGATGTCTACGACGCATGCGCCATAGACAATGGCGTGCAGGCGCACTGAGCATGCCACTTCTGACGGCGATCGTGTCGTTAGTGGCGGCTCCCGCGAGCATGCGCAGGAGTGACGTCATCACGGCTCCGGCCAGTCACAGCACCGGAGCCGCGATACCCAGAAGTCACTCCGAGAGAGATGGTGGCGACGGAGGAGGGGAACGAGGACCGCTACGGGGCCTTTGATCTCAGGTAAGTAATTCAAAATGAGCTAGCATGCTATTAATACTAGCTCATTATGCCTTTGTCTTTCAGGGTGTATTTTTTATTAAAAACATTTCCGAGGCTTTACTTCCTCTTTAACTTAGCAGACATTCATCTTGTGGCAGGAAGTCAAACTGACCACTATTAAATTTAGGCTTGACCTTCCACGATCAAGAAAAAAGCGTTTGTCCATGAAGGCCACAACATCTTCTGATGGTAAGGTCATGTATATGGCCAATCCCACAAGGGACACACACTGACCAGAAGGGTGATCCCAACCCCTGGACATCTTTCAGTTCAAAAGGGCATACCTTTGACATCCTGCTGTGACAACATACTCCAATCTTGTAGAACGAGCACTTGATCCATCCAACATAAGGGAATTGTCAAGCTGTCCTCTGGGCAATTTTGCTCTGAGACTGGTCATTGCCAATACATAACCTTCTCATAGGGTTTTGCGTGCCATTTATCAAATCAGCCCATAAAAATAATTAAATGCAGTAAAATAGTTTGCTCAGTAACACTTCTAGAGGGAGGTAGAAGCTTCCATCTACAGCCCTGATTCACCAGTTGGTTAATTAACTAAACCTAGCCCTGCCAGGAATCAGGATATAATGAAAAAGTTTTGTTCAGAACAGCAACAAAAAGGTAGGAATTTGCAACAGACTCACAATAATATTCTGCAATGTACACAAACCAAGGGAATTGTAGACATCATAAACATGCTTTTCCCCCCTTTAAAAAAAAAAACTAGAGAGCACAAAGAAATATAAAGGATATCCTATACTTCAACCGGCCATAGCTGGCTCCAGTAGTCATCCACAGGTGACTCCTCTACCTTCTCTGGAAATGCTGGTCTTTTGGCACAATGGCACAATAGTAATGCAAACTTGAAAAGTCACCAACAGGTTATTGCCATGTGTGAACAGACAAAGTATTACTTTGTACACCCGTTATGCAGAGTACTCCCTGTGGAGGAGCTCAGGCTATGCATAGTGGCTGCAGGGAGCAAGGCACAACAATACCCAGCAATGCAGCATTCATTTGGATACGAAGCATTTTTAAAATTTAGTTCATCCAACTATAACATCGGGACAGCGCAGGTGTGAGTGCATAGGGGAGACTCTGCCAACACTGCTGCCCACTTTACATGGACCCAGCGGACCCCAGACAAGGCTGTTAGCCATGATAAATGCTTCCCCCGAGGACCAGCAGCGGGGCTCCCTGGATTATGGGTCATTTAGCTGAGGCACCAGGGACTGCATCCAGCCTAATCCACACACATGGACAGATGGACGGCCAGCCCTTTAGACCAGCCAGGTAGAGGAGCATATCTAAGTGATGCGCATAGGAGTAAAAAAGGAGAACGCAGAGGCTGTAGGTGGGCTCAAATTTGAAAGAGTCAAGTCCTGGATGCATAGGGGCGGAGCCTATACCCAGCTGTGCTGACATAGAGCTGTCAGGAAAGCGGAACTTCACCCTTGGATGTTGTCTCCCCTCTACCCCTCCACTGTGCAAATCAGGCTTTCTTTTTTTCTATGAGAAACCTTTGGCCTGCCCCCACTGTGCACTTCACTCGACTAGGCAAATGACATGCAGTTTTCCCGCTGTCCCTCTTGGAATATGTACGTGGATCAGATTTCTAAAATACTTCTGGGGCAAAGAGACCAAAGATTACTTCAAAGGATGTTTCTGCTTTATATCTGCTTTAGCTGTTGCCTGGGCACCCTTAGCTTTACAGCAAGTGCCCCCAGGTTCCACCCTTCTATCTTGGTATTCCTTGTGGATTTTTTAACATGATGTGGCTGTTTTTTGGCCCCATCATCTTGTCAGGTAGGGCTGCCAGGAGCTTCCCAAAATTAGATTTTTTTTTTATCCTTTGCTGTCCTGTAACATACACTTTTATAGAGCTTGGTTCAATTTTCCATTATCTTTAATAAGACTGTTCGTTATGAAATTTCTAATTTAAAAGGTTTGCACATTTTTTGAGGTTCAAACAAACTGCAACTGATTAACTTTTCAGACGTTTGCTCATCTCTTATTTTATGTGGTTATGTAAACCCTTTACTAAAGTGTTAGGGGAGCTGTACCTGTCAATAACATAAAAGTTGTCCCCGTCATCCCCTTGATCAATTATGTGGTCTCCGCATTGGACCTGTTTTTCAAACATGGCATCTAGTACTTGAGACATCTGTTCCTGCAAAACAAGAAAGACATAACAATCCTCTGGACTCAAATCAGTTAGTTGTATAGTTTTAGAATTGATAATGCCAGATAAAGTAAGTATGTGCTAAAGTTGTGTAAAAAGCTAAATGTTTGCTTTGTGTGGAGTGTGTAAATGTTTCATAAATAAGTGTTAATCCTGCCATTTCTGCTCTCTCTCTCTATTGACTAAAGCCCTTATTTAATAGGGTGACCACCAGCTCCCAGTTCTGCAGGACTGTAATCTCCTTATGATTTCGTCCAATCTGCTGCAGTCAATACCCCCTGCTGGTTGATTGCCAGACACTCTGTCCATTTAGCAGCTGTGACATGGGCTTCCTATAAATGTAATTTAACAGCTTGCCCTGTTAAAGTTAGTGGAAAAATAATGGATCTACTGGGCAGGATCAACAGGTTATACAACTATGCTGCGAAGGGGTCTTTGTACAGAGACTGATGCAATAATACTAATGACAGTTTGCTTCATATATGTTATTTTCTTCATCTTGCCATCAGTTACACTTTAAGGTTAAGGGCTAGGTTTTTATTTACTGTCTTTTTTTTGTTTCAAAGATTTTATTTAAATTTTTCGAAATATAAGTGCATTCAAACATACAAATGCATAGAAAGAATATATGATAATTAATAGGGTAACAATATATGAGTGCATATAATTAAACAAATAAATCTATATTTATAATATGCATTTAACAGGTTGTAAACTATAAAATGAGAATAATAAAAAAGAGGGATTAATAAGGGGAAGAAAGAAATAGAGAGAGAAAAAAAAAAGTGCTCCATTTTTACACTAAGGCCCTGTACACACGATCAGTCCATCCGATGAGAACGGTCCGAAGGACCGTTCTCATCGGTTAACCAATGAAGCCGACTGATGGCCTGATGTGCCTACACACCATCAGTTAAAAAAACGATCGAGTCCAACGCGGTGACGTAAAACACAACGACGTGCAGAGAAAAATTAAGTTCAATGCTTCCAAGCAAGCGTTGACTTGATTCTGAGAATGCGCGGGTTTTTAATCGATGCTTTTGCGTACTAACCATTGGTTTTGACCTATCGGTTAGGCGTCCATCGGTTCAATTTTAAAGAAAGTTCTAAAATTTTTGACCGAAGGATAACTGACCGAAGGGGCCCACACACGATCGGTTTGGACCGATAAAACTGACCTTCCGTCCGTTTTCATCGGTTTTGACAGACCGTGTGTACGAGGTCTCAGATGGCCAGACAATTTTTCCTTTGCTTTTTATTTTTCAATTATAGCTTTCAGAGTTTGTAAAACACCCCCCAAACAATATATTTTCTGAAAGCACATGACCAGTAGAATAAAAAGAAGGTGCTACTGATTTTTAAGATCCCACGGTATTCGTGCAAAAGTTTATCAAATCAATATTTTTGCTAAAAATCGACTAAAATCATTATTCGCAGATAAAAACCAGCACATTTTACATAATTCCTACTAAATATAAAACCTTAATCTGTATTGAGTTAATAAATAACAAATATTTGTAACTTTTAATTTGCGCCTTTTTGCGAAATGGTAAAAATCTAACGGACGCAAAAGTGTAAATATCCAAAGTTCTCAAAAAATCGGAAGGTTTTCATTGTTCCCTTACAGCTTTAAGAATTTGTAAAAGACCCCCCAAGCCATATATATTCTGAAAGCACATGACCTGTAGAACAAAAAGAAGGTACTACTGATTTTTTAGACCTCTTGGTATTTGAGCAAATGTTTATCAAAACAATATATTTGCAAAAAATACATTACAATCATTATTAGCAGATAAAAACATAGCTTACTTGACAAAATTCCTGCCAAATCCCCACTACATATAAAAGCTTAACCTGTATGTAGTTAATAAATAACAAAAAAGTAAAATTTTTATATTGCGCTTTTTTTTTTCAAAATTGTGAAAATCGAACGTATGCAAAAATGTAAATATCCACATTTCTTTAAAAATCTGAAGGTTTTAATTTTTGCCTTACAGCTTTCAGAATTTGTGAAAGACCCCCAAAAAAACATATATTTTCTGAAATCATAAGACCTCTAGAATAAAAAGAAGCTGCTACTGATTTTTTAGGCCCCACACTATTTGCGCAAATGTTTATCAAAACAATATTGTCGCTAAAAATACACTAAAACCATTATTAGCAGATAAAAACACACAATTTTACTAAATTCCTGCCAAATATAAAAACTTATCCTTTGCTGAGGTAATAAATAACAAATATTTGTAAATTTAAAATTTTGCCTTTTTGCAAAATGGTGAAAATGGAACGTACCCAAAAATTTCTCTAAAAATCTGAAGGTTTTCATTTTTCACTTACAGCTTTCGGAGATTGTAAAAGACGCCCAAACCATCTATTTTATGAAAGCAGGGTTCAAAGCAGAAGAGAGAAGTTGTCACATACATTAGGCCAGAAGGGCCATGAGGTCAGAGAGAGAGAATCACATGGCTTCTGTCCCTTAACTATCCTCTCCCAGAATGCCCAGCTACAAAGAAGCTCCTGATTGGGCTGTTTCTGGGGAAAGAATAGCCAATACACTTAGCTTGCTGTATTTCTCACACTGGCCTGTGGTGAGACTGACACCTACTGGCAACAGTGAGAAATGCACATAACACAGCTAAACAGAAGCTAATTTAGCTTTGAAATATAAATTCTGAACTATGTACAATTCAGACAACCCACTAAATTTACAGTTGTATGCAAACATTTAGTAACCCCTGGCAATTTCCATGATTGCCAATTATAAATATTTGGGTGTTTGGATCAGCAATTTCATTTAGATCTATCCAATAACTGAAGGACACAGTAATATTTCTGTAGTGAAGTGAGGTTTATTGGACAGAAAATGCGCAATATGCATCAAAACAAAATTAGACAGGTGCATAAATTTGGGCACCCTAACAGAAAAATCACATCAATATTTAGTAGAGCCTCCTTTATCAGAAATAACAGCCTCTAGACACTGCCTATAGCCTGTAATGAGTGTCTGGATTCTGGATGAATGTATTTTGGACCATTCCTCCTTACAAAATATCTCCAGTTCAGTTAGGTTTGATGGTTGCCAAGCATTGACGGCCCATTTCAAATCACCGCACAGATGTTCAATTATATTCAGGTCTGGGGACTGGGACGGCCATTCCAGAACATTGTACTTGTTCCTCTGCATAAATGCCTGAGTAGATTTTCATCAGTGTTTTGGGTCGTTGTCTTGTTGAAATATCCAGCCCCAGTGTAACTTCAACTTTGTGACTGATTCCTCAACATTATTCTCAAGAATCTGCTGATATTGAGTGGAATTCATGCGACCCTCAACTTTAAACAGATTATCAGTACCGGCACTGGCCACACAGCCCCACAGCATGATGGAGCCTCCACCAAATTTTACTGTGGGTAGCAAGTGTTTTTCTTGGAATGCTGTGTTCTTTTGCCACCATGCATAACGCCCCTTGCTATGACCAAATAACTCAATCTTGGTTTCATCAGTCCACAGCACCTTATTCCAAAATGAAGCTGGCTTGTCCAAATGTGTGTTTGCATACCTCAATCGACTCCATTTGTGGCGTGTGTGCAAAAAAGGCTTCTTTCGCATCACTCTCCCATACAGCTTCTCCCTGTGCAAAGTGTGCTGAATTGTTGAAGGATGCACAGTGACACCATCTGCAGCAAGTTGATGTTGTAGGTCTTTGGAGGTGGTCCGTGGGCTGTTTTTGACCATTCTCACCATTCTTTTGCCTTTGCCTCTCCAATATTTTATGTGGCCTGCCACTTCTGGCCTTAACAAGAACTGTGCCTGTGGTCTTCCATTTCCTCACTATGTTCCTCACAGTGGACACTAACAGCTTATATCTCTGCCATAACTTTTTTTAGCCTTCCCCTAAACCATAATGTAGAACAATCTTTGTTTTCAGGTCATCTGAGAGTTGTTTTGAGGCCCCCATGTTGCCACTCTTCAGAGGAGAGTCAAAGAGAACAACAACTTGCAATTGGCCACCCTAAATACCTTTTCTCATGATTGGATGCACCTGTCTATGAAGTTCAAGGCTTAATGAGATCACCAAACCAATTGTGTGTTCCAATTAATCAGTGCTAAGTAGTTACAGGTATTCAAATCAACAAAATGACAAGGGTGCCCAAATTTATGCCCCGGTCTAATTTTGTTTTGATGCATAATGCGCATTTTCTGTTAATCCAATAAACTTAAATTTCACTACTGAAATATTACTGTGTCCTTCAGTTATTTGTTAGATCAAAATGAAAATGCTGATCCAAACACCCAAATATTTATGAATGACAATCATGGAAATTGTCAGGGGTTCCTAAACTTTTGCATACAACTGTACATTATAGCGCCTATTCATTAGGAGCAGGGCGCTACACACTCCCCCCACTACAACAGACGATGTCCTCAGCGTCTATAAAAATGACTCTCAAGCCTGAGAGTAGATATCTGAACCAAAAAAACTTGGATGGGAAAGGGGAAGGGGAAGGTAGAGAAGAATAGTTACAGATTCAACATTAACACACACTGTATATTCGCATCGACACATGTTACAAAACCCTTCGCTCTCTATCTAACCACCCACTCTCCAGCAGCTTGATAAGAGATCTGGTTCACCTAGGAAAACAAAGTTACACAGGCAAAAATAAGACAGTATTGCTGAACAGTTTTGAGCAAAGCCTCACTCCCTAGGGATTGAAACTTTCTTCCATCAACCTAAATGTAAAGCAAATGAATGTAGAAAGTCCAGCCCTTTGCTATGAGCAAACTTCCACCACCTAGTAGCAGAAAATTTGTATGACAGAGTCCTTAATGGCAAAGTACTGTAGCAGATGGGAAAATCTTGACCGCAAAGTTCTCTTACCCTAACACTATCTGACTAGGTACCCCATAGTCCATTTTAGAACAGAGAATCTTTCTCACAGTCTTTTGACAAAGGAAAAACTGAAAAGCTAGGACAGTCCTTTTGGATGATCACCAATAGAACCGGGGATCTAGCAAAGTCACTGGTTTCCCCTGGTTATCCGAAGTGGTGACAAAGTACACAACATTGTCTTTACCAGGTCTGCAGATGACCACTTTATCAGCATAGATGTGCCGTCATAGTTCCAGTGCAGCAGGCACCCATTATAACGCTCATCCATGACTGATGAATAGCCAGCTTTCCTGAAAGGTTTTGGCACAGACAAATAGGATCAAATAGCCTCACTGTACCACTGCTCTTGTTTGGATTTGATTTCCTGCATAATCTCCTTGGGAACATACAGAAATTTCAGACCATATTCTGTGGCAACTCTTTTGATGAGCACTCTTTGCAAGCGGGCAAGTTTTGGCAAAGCTCAGGTATTCCCTAATCCAGGAAGCACACATGGATTTAGAGACTTACGCACCATAGATCTGACAGACAACTTTTCAGATTCAATTGTACTGGTAGCTTTAGACAGAGTCTCTCTAACCGTACTGGGCAATTCCACACCAGGTGATGTCTTCCCAGAATCCATGGCTGTCCAGTCTGAGAAAGTGAAGGCAGAAGCAACATTTTCACTATTAGCCCACAACAATTCCTGTGACATGGTTTCAAATAGTTCATCATCACTGGAGACATCTGACAGGGAATCCAACTCAGAATCCCTCAATTCCTCAGTAGGCATCTACTGTATTTAGAGATAGTCCCCACAGGTATATTTTCTCCAGATCTCCCACCAGTTCCTGACGTGGACTTTCCAGGGGAAATTCCTCTCTATGGGTACGGTTCTGGTAGTCTTTGGGGTAAGCCTCAACCGCGGGAAGCCTTCATATAGCCCACCTTCCTCTGGACAGGTAACGGGCACAGTAGCAGTGGCGATCTCCGCTGATGGCACTTTTGGAACGTTCACAGCGACATCCTCAACAGGAGCAAAAGCATCAGCTTCCACTGTAGCAATAGCCGTGGCCCAATCAACTCGGTAGGCACGGGGTGGCATGGCAGGTTGTTCCACACTGAACAGGTACTCTCCACAATGTAAGCACCGGAAAAATGGACGGGGATGTATAGCCAGTCCCTCACACTTGTGGCATAGCATACCCAGCGCTTCAATATCTCCAACAATGTACAGTACGAAATGCCAATGCGGCTTCAGGCGAATGCTGGTATCCGTTAGCAGGGTTACCGACAGCATAGCACCTGCAGTGGTAGCGGTAGGAAGCATCTTAGGCCCCATTGCAGATGGCATCAAAGAAAAAGTAGCCATAACTGAGCTCTGATCTTCTCTGTAAAATCATGCAGCTCTCACTCTTCAGCACCAGACAGACATAGACACACACACACACACACACACACACACACACACAGCGTCTCACGCGGCACCAGGCCGGGAACTCCTCCCCATTGTTCTTCTAGGCACGTAGCTCCCGGGCTTTCTTGGCTCCACCCGCAGCCTACGCAGCTAGAAAAGGTGATCTGCACTCAACCCCTGTTGTCCCGGAAAAAGTGACACAGTCCAAGGCCCTCTTTAGCGTAGACTCTCTGTGAATGGCTTTACTTGAGTGGCTAGGGGCAACAGCAGATCCCGGATGAGCCCCCACATGTAGCACTACCCCCGTAGGAGCTGCCGAGAATTGTTTAGGGTCCTGCCGTTACCCCACTTTTCACCATCTCAGAACTAATGCCGCGTACACATGATCTATTTTCGGCATGTAAAAAACTACGTTTTTAAAAAATATCATTTAAAATTATCGTGTGTGGGCTTCACATCATTTTTCGGGTTCTGAAAAGCAACAAAAAAAAATTCGAACATGCTGCATTTTTTAAAACAATGTCGTTTTTCAGGTTGTAAAAAATAATCGTGTGTGGGCTAAAATGAAGTTAAAAACCCGCGCATGCTAAATTTGAAAAAGTCTGGAGGGCCTGGTATGAATCTGATCAGACGGTTGGGTAGTGAGGAATGTTAAATAATTTCTGAAGTTTCCTGTTTTGTGTATTTGCTTTATTTTACTCCATGTGCATCGGGAGTGGGATCTGTAACGTTTATTGAGCAAGGTGGAGATCCTCCTGTTGGTTATTGCCATCTGTGATGGCACTGTTTTTATGTACATGGTCATGTTGACCAATGGGTATACTTGGTGTTGTACCAAGGGATGTGTGTTTTGTTATGCCAAAAATGTTCAATAAACAGAAATTTTCCAAAAAAAAAAAAAAACCCTGCGCATGCTCAGAAGCAAGTTATGAGACGGGAGCGCTCGTTCTGGTAAAACTACCGTTCGTAATGGAGTAAGCACATTCCTCACGCTGTAACGGACAGAAAAGCGCGAATCGTCTTTTACTAACACAAAATCAGCTAAAGAGTGGCGTCATCCGAATGGAACTTCCCCTTTATAGTGCCGTCGTACGTGTTGTACATCAATGCGCTTTGCTAGAGCTTTTTTTTTTTTAAACGACCGTGTGTGGGCATCGTCGTTTTAATGATGAAGTTGGAAAAAACTTCGTTTTTTCTACATGCTGAAAAACTTTGTTTTTTACATGCCGAAAAATGATCGTGTGTACGCGGCATAAGAGTCTATGTTAGAACAATGTTAGACAGATGTGAGCGCCAATCACTTAGTCTTTTTCCAATGCTTTGAATGAACAAAACTTACAGTAGTAGAGGGATGGAGGGTTAGGCCCACGGCAGAAGAGAGAAAATGTCACATACCTTAGGCCAGGAGGGCCATGAGGTCAGAGAGAGAGAATCACATGGCTTCTGTCTCAAATATCCTCTCCTACAAAGAAGCTCCTGATTGGGCTGTTTCTGGGGAAAGAATAGCCAATACACTTAGCTTGCTGTATTTCTCACACTGGCCTGTGGTGAGAACGACACCTACTGGCAACAGTGAGAAATGCACACAACACAGCTAAACTGGAACAGAAGCTAATTTAGCTTTGAAAAATAAATTCTGAACTATGTACAATTCAGACAACTCATTAAATTTACATCATAGCGCCTATTCATTAGGAGCAGGGCGCTACATTCATATGGTTTACCAATAAAAAAAAAAACTGCTCTGGTTGCAATACTTATGTTTAATCAGAAGCTGTCCCCTACAGTACATCTTTTTTGGCCAAAATATGTCTTCAGTCTTGCATGCTGAATGACGTCCATAGTCATTTATCCAAGTAAACATCATAACGTCAGTACCACTCTCTGTATCTGCAGGACCAGCCACTGCTGAGAGGAGGCTACAGAGCAAGAACACCCATCTGATCAGGCTTAGGACTTCTGAAAAATGTTAAGTTAAGTTGTTGGACAAAAATATGGAAACACTACATGATTTGAAGGTGTGAAAGTGACATATTTCATGTTGAAAGTGGAAGTGATGTAACATTCTTTTGCTTCCGCTGCGTAATGAGACACCTAGCTTACAGGTATGACGCCTCACTTTCGTCATTCATTGTGTCCACTAAAGCTGCACAATTCTGGTCAAAATGAGAATCACGATTCTTTTGCTTAAACTAAAGATCACAATTCTTTCACGATTCTCAAAAACTGAATGCCAGAACCCCCCCCCCCAATAAATAAATACAGTGATACCTCGGTTCACGAACGCTTCTGTTCACGAACAACTCGGTTCACGAACAGAAAAGTTCATAAAAATATGCTCCGGTTCACAAACTCCGCCTCGGTTCACGAACAGGAGCCGCGGCCATTTTAATGCTATTTCCAGGCTCTCACATGGTTGTGACTTCCTGTAGGAAGACCGTGGAGAGAAGAAGACACACAGAAAGAAGTACTGTGAGTACTCTGCAAACATTTTAAGTGATGTTTGGATTTTTGGTGTGCTTTTTAGCACATACAGTACTGTAAGTGCGGAGCAACAATGAAGGTGACAAGAACAGCAATGCAGGTGACAATGTGCAAAGTGGAAATGCAAGTGATAATGTGCAAAGTGGAAATGCAAGTGATAATGTGCAAAGTGGAAATGCAAGTGACAATGTGCAAAGTGGAAATGCAGGTGACAAGAATGTGCAGCGCAAGCATGGTGGCAAAAAGAAAGTGCAGAGCAGTAGTAAAGGTGACAGCAAGGTTGTGAAGAAAATATACATTACTATACTGTACTAATGTGTATTGTAATTTGTTTCATATTTTTGTGCTTCAAAAACCCCCAAAAAAAGGTCAGCACGGATTAATCGGATTTACATTGAACCCTATGGGAAAATGTGCCTCGGTTCACGACCAATTCGGTTCGCGACCAGAGTCAGTTCACGAATTAAGTTCGTGAACCGAGGTATCACTGTAAACCTGTGATTTATCTGAAAATATAAATATATAGAAAAGAGACCAGTGATATGTCTATAATGTTAAAGACCATATAACTCCTATGAAAAAAGCAGAATCAAACTTTTTTATACATCAGAAGCAGTACCACCGGCAACCACTGGGTGGCGCATGGATACACACTACAGTTGTACAGAACTGTGAGAGGAGCCCAGGCATCCATCCAGTGGGGCAGACTGCTGACGTCGGTTCCGATATCGGTGCCATTAGCATTCCACGCTGGTTACGTGGAATCGGCGGTGACACAAAAGAATCGCGGGTCATCCCGCGGGGAGATCGTGGGCGGGGAGAATCGAGATCGCGATTCTCTCCGCGATTAATCGTGCAGCTCTAGTGTGCACTGCTAGTAATACGGAGTCATATCAGAGCTCACTGAGTTTCAAAGGGGGCAGATTGTTGATGCCCGCTTAGCTGGTGCCTTTGTGACTGAAGTTGCCAATTTATTTGCGGTGTCGCAAGGAACTGTATCAAAGGTTATGCTGGCATATACAGTTTCTGGGAAAACATTATCTGATAAGCATAAGCATGGTCGACATGGTCAACTGACTGAAAAAGATAAAAGGACTTTGCGCAGGACTGTGACCCTGAATAAGAAAACAGCTGCTGCAAAAGTGACTGCAGAGCTCAATCTCAGTCTTCCAAAGCCTGTGTCCACAATAACTGTGCAGAGAGAACTCCATAAACAAAACATTCATGGGCAAGCTGCAATTGCCAAACCACTAGGGACCAATATTAATGCTCAGAAGACGAGAGAGGGGTGCAACACCCATAAATCGTGGCCTATCAATTAGTGGACGACTGTAATATGGTACGGTACGATGAAGCTGAATCAAGCTTCACAGTGTTCCCAACCACTCTACGTGTGGCGAACACTATCCCAAACCAGGACTTGTGCCAACGTTAAAGCATGGGGAGCAGCACAATCATAGTTTGGGCAGCCATATTTTGGTTTTCTGCAGGCTCCATCATCACCTTGAAAGGTAGAGTCACTGCCAGCAACTATGTACACATTTTGGTCGACCTTCTGCTCCCCATGGTACAGACATAATTTCTTGAAGACAGTGGCTTTTACCAAGACGAAAATGCTCAGATTCACTCAGCAGATGTTGTCCAATCATGGGTTGACGAGCATGCAGACAAAGTCTCGCACCTTTCCTGGGTGCTGCAGTTGCCGGACCTCAATATCATAGAGCAATTATGTTTAATTGTGGAAAACAAGGTTCGGGCTCGTTTTCTGCCTCCGGGATCTCTGAGAGAACGGAAATGTTTTTACATGAAGCGTGGTATCAGATTCCATCAGGGCTGGACTGGGACAGAAATTTGGCCCTGGACTTCATACAGACTGGCCCACTTTGACAGGTCTCTCCCATGGTGGCCGGACAACTCCCGCACCCCCCCCCCCCGGCCACCCAAGCCCCCTTTCCCCCTTCACTAGCCGTTCTATTAGAGTAGAACGGCTGGTACTGGTACTCTTATAGGCAGTACCAGTGGGGAAGCTAGACATTATTTCACCCGGGAAAAAGAATCAGTTCGGTGTCCCCCCTTATGGGACAAGATTAGGCAGAAGTGAGAAACTCCCAGGCCATAGCTCATGAGTCAGCTGTCATGCTCCTCTGTCATCCCCCCTGCTTCTTTGTTCCCCCCAGGTGAGTGCTGTGGGGAGGGAGAGGAGGTGAGCGCTGCGGGGAGGGAGAGACAGAGGAGCGGAGGGGGGAGGTGGTCCGCTGTCACTGAAGCCGGCCCACTGAGCCATCGGCCCACCGGGAAACTCCCTGTAGTCCCAATGGCCAGTCCATCCCTGGATTCCATTATCCACCCTCCAAAACTTATATTTGTCAATTCCCAGGAGAATCCAGGCCATCTTAGATACCATCGCCATATTAAGTAATGATTTTGTTATTTTACCTGGTTTCCATATTTTTGTCCAACCCCTGTATATATGCAAAAAAAAATACAGCACAACATACAGTGGGGGAGTCCATCATTGAGGTCAATAATTATAGTTTAACATTTATGTATAGATTTGTTTTGCAGATTTAAGGCATTTTTTAGCTGACTCTAGATTCAAAAAATGTACGCAGGAGTCCTTCTTTAATCTCATATTGTACTGTGCGCCACAGTGGCTTCCTGCTGTATGACCACCCACCTAAGTAATTAGTATCCTTCTCCTGCTCAGCGGGGCTTTCTTGCGCTCAGTGAAATGAGAATGATTTCCAACATACACTGAATAGATTAAATTAAATATTTTTCTTCCTTTGGTGGCGATTCTTTGTCTCTTTCATACTGTCAAAGCAAGTGTCTCCAAATTATGCCATGCAACACTCTCATCTGGTCACAAGTGATATTCTCTTGAGATAATAATTGGATCCTAATGTAACACATTTTATTCTGGAGCTGCTCTTTCATGTTGTTTTGCAAGATAACTTTATATTTTCAATTTGTTAATTACAGAACAGATACATGCCTTACAAAAACTATGAAATGAGTTTGGACAGAATGGAAATGACATATTATTGAAAGAGTACAGATAAACATACATATAATGTGAAATGAAATACATTTTTTATCATTTTCTATTACAAACCTGTCACTCCAGGCTGTTACTTAGTACAATATAAAGATGTGGCATTTAACCCTAATATCACAATGTTATCATACTACTTTTCTACAATAAATGTTGCAGGAGGAATTAAAAAATGTTTTTGAAAGAGTTATAAGGAGCTGTTGTTGAGTCTGCTTTTCAAGTTTACGTTTATGTGAAATTCCAGTGTTTCAGGTATTTGAAAATTCCATTGTTATGAGGTATGATAAACCTCACAATACAACAGTTAGAGTGACCGAATAGCAAAATATATATGACATCACCAAAGGTGTGACACAATGCCAGTGTAGGGTGTAACGGAAGTAATTAAGGAAAAACATTTTGGCATAAATGGAGAGTAGAGTAGGCAATCCTTAAAATCTGTACAGAAATTGTAGGGAGAGCAATTAAAAATACTGCACCCAATGAAAGCACACCCTCTACACTGTGAACAATTATTCAACACGTTAAGATATTAATATGTCTTTATTGTTGCTGCTGCAATACAAATAAATATGTACCAATTACTTAATGTGTAAATATAAGTGAGCTTGAACCAGTTATAATAAAAATCTGGACTAACCTGATCCATGAAACAGTTTGATTGGAATTGAAAAACTTGCAAAAAATTGCAAACATCAAATCGAGGTGTCAAATGATTATGATAATATGCATATTATATTAGCTGTTTTTAAAACTTTCTGAGTCACAAATTAAAAAAATAGGTGGCTGACTGTGCACTAGATTTAGTATCAAGTCATATGCCTGGACTTAAAGCAATCTTTGGCCCGATTTGGCTGATGTAAGACTTATACAGTAAAAGAAACAAGACTGATAACAGTTCCAAAAATCTTTTCCTACTTTTTCCCCACACGAAATGAATAATGGGATTTTACAATGTAATCTAACATACTGCTTTTAAAAAGTCACAATGATTAAGAACTTCGGACAGTGGGTTAAAAAGATTACTGACCCTGTGCCAAGTTTAATTTATAATCACCTTCCCCTTGTTCTAACTAGGTAGTTAAAGTGGATGTAAACCAGATTCATTTAATTTGAGCTGGGCACATCTATCTGTAGTGTTTTCTTATCTCTCCTCAAAGCACTGAGTCCCATGGCTTTCTCCTGCTCTGTAGCTCTGTTATCAGCATGATAATTTCTGACAAGTTCTCTGACACAGGAGATAAAAGCAGCCGGAAACTTGTGTGTGGAAGGTTGCTATAAATAGATTAGCAGTCAGCTTGACTTTGCCTATGTGGAGTGGGGGTGTGTGCCTTTCCTCCAAACAGCTGCCTTGGTTGTATGCCCAGACTTTACACTCAGTGTTGAACAGGAAGAGGAAATCTGTAACCCGATCTTAACTTTCTAAAGGATAGAGTGCCTTGCAAAAGTATTCACCCCTTGGCTTTTTACCTATTTTGTTACATTACAGCCATTAGTTCAATGTTTTTTTAATCTGAATTAGTCTAAATTGGTGAAGTAAAATTAGAAAAATATATACATAAAACAAATTTTCAGAAATAAAAAACTGATGGCATGGACTTATGTATTCACCCTCTTTGTTATGAAGCCCAAAAAAACTCTGGTGCAACCAATTACCTTCAGAAGTCACATAATTAGTGAAATGATGTCCACCTGTGTGCAATCTAATGCCGCGTACACACGATCGTTTTTCGGCATGGAAAAAAACGTAGTTTTTCAGCATGTCCAAAAAACAAAGTTTTTCCAACTTCATCATTAAAAACGATGTTGCCCACACACCATCATTTTAGAAAAATGATGAACAAAGCGCGGTGATGTACAACAAGTATGACAGCACTCTAAAGGGGAAGTTCTATTCGCCTTTGGGCTGCTTTTAGCCGATTCCTTGTTGTCTGTTACAGCGTGATCAATGTACTTACTCCATTATGAATGGTAGTTTTACCTGAACGGCGCTTCCGTCTCATAACTTGCTTCTGGGCATGCGCGGGTTCAAAACGTCCTTCTTGCCCACACACGATCATTTTTTTTCAACCCGAAAAACGTCATTTTTTAAAACGACGTTAAAAAATGCAGCATGGGAGCTGCGGTGGCTCAACGCGATTGGCACTGCGCTGACAAGCCATTCACCTCTGCAGCTAGGAGTTCGGATCCCGGTCTCAGCTACATGTGAATTGAGTTTGGTGGTCTCAGCCCGGCTCCCGGTGGGTGTGCTATGCGAGGTAAGCCTGCGCTTAGTACGCCCACCCCCCTCCCACAAAAACCACCACACTTACACGCACTCGAAATTGGGTTAACATGCACGCACTTTGACCACGCGGTCTCTAAAAAGAGAGGCAAAGGACTAACGGGGCTGGTTGAGCGGGCTAGATCCTCTCACTCCCTTATAGGGAGTCCCTCTGCCCCGTTGGGCTTCAAAGCGGAGCAGGTAGGGCGGGCTGTGTGGGAGGACCCCCTCACACACCCACCATTGCCACCCGGGGCATGGAGAAAGGTGGCAGATTGCCTCTGGGGGAGGCCTGCCTACTCCCAACTCCTGCAGTCCGGCTCCTCTCTCGAGTACACGCACAAAATACACTTTAAAAATAAAATAAAAAATGCAGCATGTTCGAATTTTTTTCTCTCGTTTTTCAGAAGCCGAAAAACGATGTGAAGCCCACACACGATCATTTTAAATGACGTTTTTAAAAATGTCTTTTTTTTAATGCCGAAAAACGATCGCGTGTACGCGGCATAAGTGTCACATGATCTGTCATTACATATGCACACCTTTTTGAAAGGCCCCAGAGGCTGCAACACCTAAGCAAGAGGCACCACTAACCAAACACTGCCATCAAGACCAAGGAATTCTCCAAACAAGTAAGGGACAATGCTGTTGACAAGTTCAAATCAGGGTTAGGTTATAAAAAAAATATCCAAATCTTTGATAATCCCTAGGAGCACCATCACATCTAGAATAACCAAATAGAAAGAACATGGCACAACAACAAACCTGCCAAGAGATGGCCGCACACCCAAACTCAGGGATCGGGCAAGGAGGGCAATAATCAGAGAGGAAGCACAGAGACCTAAGGTAACCCTGGAGGAGCTGCAGAGTTCCACAGCAGAGACTGGAGTATCTGTACATAGGACGACAATAAGCCATACGATCCATAGAGTTTGGCTTTATGGCAGCGTGGACAGAAGAAAGCCATCACTTTCCGCAAAAAACAAAATGGCACGTTTTGAGTTTGCGAAAAGGCATGTGGCAGACTCCCAAAATGTATGGAGGAAGGTGCTGTGGTCTGATGAGACCTAAAATTTTACTTTTTGGCCATCAAAGAAAACGCTATGTCTGAGGCAAACCCAACACATCACATCACCCAAAGAACACCAAGGATATTCTTGAGCAAAACATGTACCACTCTGTGTGTGATTTAAGGCTAGGACGGAGGTTCACCTTACAGCAGAACAATGACCCCAAATACACTGCTACAGCAACACTTGAGTGGTTGAAGGGGAAACATGTAAATGTGTTGGTATGGCCTTGTCAATGCCCAGACCTCAATCCAATAGAAAATCTGTGGTCAGATTGAGGCCCTGTACACACGATCAGTCCATTTGATGTGCCTACACACCATTAGTTCAAAATCCGATCGAGTCCAACGGGGTGACGTAAAACACAACGACGTGCTGAAAAAAAACGAAGTTCAATGCTTCCAAGCATGCGTCGACTTGAATCTGAGCATGTGCGGGTTTTGAACCGATGCTTTTGCGTACTAACCATTGGTTTCGACCGATCGGTCAGGCGTCCATCAGTCTGATTTTAAAGCAAGTTCTAAAACTTTGGACTAAAGGACAAAAGTCTGATGGGCCATACACACGGTAGGTTTGGACTGATGAAACTGAACTTCAGTCTGTTTTCATCGGTTTGGACTGATCGTGTGTACAAGGCCTCCAAGATTGCTGTTAACAATCGCAAACCATCCAACTTGAAGGAACAGGAGCAGTTTTGCAAGGAGGAATGGGCAAAAATCCCAATGGTAAGATGTAGCAAGCTCAGAGAGACTTATCCAAAGCGACTTGAAGCTGTGATAGCCGCAAAAGGTGGCTCTACAAAGTATTGACTAGGGGAGTGAATAGTTATGCACATTTACTTTTTCTGTTATTTTGTCCGATTTGTTGTTTGCTTCACAATTAAAAAAAAAACAAAAAACTTCAAAGTTGTGGGTATGTTCTGTAAATTAAATGATGCAAATCCTCAAACAATCCATGTTAAATCCAGGTTGAGGCAACAAAATACGGAAATGCCAAGGGGGGTGAATACTTTTGCAAGGCACTGTATATACAATACTTATGTAGGGAGATTTGTTTCATCCCTGTGAATCATCTGAGGCTGTTCACTTCACTGGGTATATGTGAGGGTTTACATTCACTTTAAGTAAAATTACATCTTTTAGAGCAAATCTTTTTTAATCTATGCTCATCAGTGGCGGCCCATCCATTACCACTTTAAAAGGCCACCTCCTATCCATGCATCCGGCCCATTGCAGGATGCCAGGAGCATAAATTACAGTGGAGGAGGTGTTTTTTTGAAGCACTGATTAGAGCCAAAGGCTTTAATATTCTTCAAAATAGGGTAGACTTTGGGCGCAGAGAATGCGCTCACAGCCCACCCAGGTGTGTTAGAATAGCAAATGAATATTCAAGAGCCAAAATGCGTTCCTTAATTCGTCTCAGAAAGTATTTCAAGGGGTTAAAATTTCTTACCCTGTACCCAGGTGGCATAAAACTTCTGTTTGCAATGGTATATCTTGCAGAAGTAAAACACTTCTTGGCTTTTGGAAATGTGGGAATTACCAAATCAGAAAGGTCTCTATTTTTTAAGACCAAGGTTTCAACAAAGCCAGTGACTGAAGTGGGGGTGGTAAACTGATCTTCGGTGACAGAAGATTTGGTAGATCTGAAACAGCCCATAGAGATTCTGCTAAGTGTCTGATGAGGTCAGAATATCACATCCATCTGGCCCAATTCAGTAGTATGAGGATCACCAGAATGCCCTCCAGCTCTATTATATGGAGCAGAGGAGGAAGGAGTATCAGAAAACAAAAGGCATAGACCATAGCTCACCTTTGTACTAATCCCATGGAGGCACCAAAGTTACTGCTACTACTAGAGGATCCCTGCACCTGGAAACAAACTTGCTCAGTTTACTGTGGAATCTGGAGGTCAAGATATCCACATCTGGAGGTCCAGGTGTCAGTGGCTGGGGAATTCCGATTGCCTCATGTCCACACATGAAATTTGAATAGTGAATAAGGGCTGAATGTGAAGTTCTGTGCAAAGTATAATTTTTTTCTGCCTCTCTTGCTGCAGTATGCTTTTTGGTCCCAGAAGTTAGCTTGTTGATGTATGCAATCAAAAAAGTACAGCATATAAAGGGGTAGTCAAAATTATTGAGGTTCCAGAATTATGATCAGAACACGAGATTCCTCCAGTCCGCACAACCCCTTTGCCAGGGCAGTATCCAGGGCTTCATTCCTGACCCACAAGATCAGAGATAACTTAATCTTTGGTGTCAGGCACATGTATTGGTCCATAAATTGCACCTTCTTGTCCCATTCAGCCAGAAAGTTAAGTTGTAAGGGTCTGAAGTGAAGTTGGGCAAAAGGGACTGCCTTGAATGAGGTTACAGTCAAGCCCAGCATTCCCTGGAGAATCACAAGGATGGATTGCCATGGACTGAAGGGTCTGAATTTGGGTGCTGAGAATCAAAAGTTTTTCCTGGGGAAGGAAAACTCTGGAATTAAATTTTACAGAATAAGAACCAGATAATCCGAGCAATGAATCGGGTCCATTGCAGATTTCTGAAGGTTAGCACCAGGGCTAATATGAAGGTTAGCACCAGGGCTAATATGAAGGTTAGCACCAGGGCTAATATGAAGGTTAGCACCAGGGCTAATATGAAGGTTAGCACCAGGGCTAATATGAAGGTTAGCACCAGGGCTAATATGAAGGTTAGCACCAGGGCTAATACTTTGGTAACTAGCTAACGGAGTGCATGAATGTCTGGGGAGGACCACAAGCAGAGCCCAGTTCCCAAGTGCAAATTACTGGCAGGTCCAGCATCCTTGGTCCAGCGAGATCCAGCTATGGCCTTCAAGGCAATGCTGAGGATTAACTGATCTGGATAGCTGCACAAAGAGCTGATCACATCAGCATAGCGATGAAGTCTTAATTGAAGAATATAAGAGAAAAAAGGGAAAATATCTAGTAAAAATGGTTCGAATTTTCCCAATACAGAGAAGACATCTATCCCCTGAAGCATGAGAGGAGTTGAAGGGGTTAACTTTTTCATTTGCTGGTGTGCCTTTCCTTCCTTTAGGCAGTGGTATAACCCAGTTTATGATTTATTGCTGATCCTGTGGCCCCAATGAACAATAAAGAAATACTTACTACATGGTGCTCATAAAAGCCTTTTCTATTAAAGTCTTTGTAACAATTTGTTTTGTTTTGTTTTTTTAACTCTTTTGCCTGGATTACCTCCCCAGATCTTTGTGACATGACCTGCCTTGGTGATAGCTAATCTATTTTTGGCATTAATGTCAGGATTGTTTGATCACACAAGTCCCATAATTACAAAAAAGTAAGCATACCTTTTAAAGGTCTATGTTTCTTCTAAACTGATAGTGTTGTACACTTTTACTTTTTATCTTTAACCCCTTCCAGCCAATTGTACGCAGATATGTGGCCGCATAGAAGTGAGTCTTTATCTGCTCCCCAGGGGCGGATCCAGGGGGGCAACGGGGCAATTGCTCCCCCCGAGAAAATATTGCCGACTCTGAAGCTGAGCGTGCCCCGAGAATTTAGAGCCACGGTCAGGACAACTCACAGCCATTCTGATCCCCCAGTGTATGCCCTCCTGACCTCCCCAAGTGTATGCCCTCCTGACCTCCCCAAGTGTATGCCCTCCTGATCCCCCAGTGTATGCCCTCCTGATCCCCCAGTGTATGCTCTCCTGACCCCCCCCCCAGGTGTATGCCCCTCCTGACCCCCCCCCAGGTGTATGCCCCTCCTGACCCCCCCCCCGGTGTATGCCCTCCTGACCTCCCCGGTGTATGCCCTCCTGACCTCCCCGGTGTATGCCCTCCTGACCTCCCCGGTGTATGCCCTCCTGACCTCCCCGGTGTATGCCCTCCTGACCTCCCCGGTGTATGCCCTCCTGACCTCCCCGCTGTATGCCCTCCTGACCTCCCCGCTGTATGCCCTCCTGACCTCCCCGCTGTATGCCCTCCTGACCTCCCCGCTGTATGCCCTCCTGACCTACCCGCTGTATGCCCTCCTGGCCTCCCCCAGTGTGTGCTCTCCTGGCCTCCCCCAGTGTGTGCTCTCCTGGCCTCCCCCAGTGTGTGCTCTCCTGGCCTCCCCTAGTGTTTGCTCTCCTGACCTCCCTCAGTGTGTGCTCTCCTGACCTGTACAGAGTCACCATGAAGCCTGCCCATGTGTTTACTTTCTCTTCTGAATATAGAGAAAAAGATGCATTGCATCTTCCTCTCCTGTAGCTAAAGGACCAGGCCACTTTTTGCGATTCGGCACTGCGTCGCTTTAACTAACAATTTTGCGGTCGTGCGACGTGGCTCCCAAACAAAATCGGTGTCCCACAAATACCAGCGACAATTTTGAAAAAAAAACTTTTTTTTTTTACTTTTTACTATAATAAATATTCCCCAAAAATATCTAAAAAAACATATTTTTTCCTCAGTTTCGGCAGATACTTATTCTACATATTTTTGTTAAAAAAAATTGCAATAAGTGTTTATTGATCGGTTTGCGCAAAAGTTAAAGCGTATACAATACAGGGGATAGTTTTATAGCATTTTTATTAATAATTTTTTTTTACTAGTAATGGCGGTGATCTGTGACATTATGGCGGACACATCGGACACTTTTGACACCATTGTCATTTTCACAGCGATCCGTGCTATAAAATTGCACTGGTTACTGTGAAAATTACACTGGCAGTGAAGGGGTTAACCA
The DNA here is from genome assembly GCF_905171775.1 of Rana temporaria. Taxonomy (NCBI): domain Eukaryota; kingdom Metazoa; phylum Chordata; class Amphibia; order Anura; family Ranidae; genus Rana; species Rana temporaria. The sequence continues at coordinate 141,359,499 of NC_053491.1, read as the reverse complement.
CTAGATGGCGCTGTAGGGGTTAAGTGTTCCCTAAGGCGTGATTCTAACTGTAGGGGGAGTGGCTAGCTGTGACACGTCACTGATCGTGTTCCCGATGACAGGGAACACGATCAGTGACAGTGTCAACTAGGCAGAACGGAGAGATGTTGTGTTTACACTAACATCTCCCCGTTCTATGTCTCCGTGACCCGCGGGCGCTTACGGAGATCGCGGCGGGTGCGCACGCTCTCGCAATACCCGCTCCCTAAAGCGGACTTATATGTACGTCCTTCTGCCTGCCCGTGCCATGCTGCAGACGTATATCTGCGTGCGGCGGTCGGCAAGCGGTTAATGGTTCATTGATTATACAAACCTATTGATCCCTATTAGAGCTGCGCGATTCTGGCCAAAATGAGAATCACGATTTTTTTGCTTAGAATAAAGATCACGATTCTCGCGGCGTAAAACAGTAAACAAAAAAAAATTTGGGCTAACTTTACTGGTTGTTTTTTTTTTTTAATTCATTAAAGTAATGTTTTCCAAAAAAATTGCATTTGAAAGACCGCTGCGCAAATACAGTGCAGCATAAAATATTGCAACAACCACTATTTTACTCTCTAGGGTCTCTACTAAAAAAATATATATAATGTTTCTGGGTTCCAAGTAATTTTCTAGCAAAAAAAAAATGATTTTAACTTGAAAACATCAAATGCCAGAAAAAGGTATAGGCCCGGATTCACAGACACTGGCGCATATTTATGCCGCTGTAGCATATCTCCTTTACGCTGCGCCGACGCAGCGCAGAGAGGCAAGCACTGAATTCACAAAGCCAGTGCTTCCAAATCTGCGCTGGGTTTTTCAGGCGCAAGTCGGCGTAAGTGGAAGTGGGCGTGAGCCATGCTAATGAGGCGTGACCCCATGCAAATGATGGGCCGAGCGCCAGACAGATACGTATCGCCAACTGCGCATGCGCCGTCCCGTGGGCGCATCTCAGAGCGCATGCTCACAATCACGTCGGAACAACTGCCTAAGATACGTCGGATCACTTCCTACGGCGTGAACGTAACCTACGCCTAGTCATATTCACGTCCTACGTAAACATCGTAAAATACGTCGGCTTGTGTTCCCTGGTGCAACCCTTTGCATGGATGCTGCTGAGCTACACCTCCTTTATGGGGCATAACTTTACACTGGACGTATGACTTTATGCCCACTGCGTCGGACGGACGGACGTTCGTGAATCGGCGTATCTCCCTCATTTGCATATGTGAATAGAAAATCAATGGGAGCGCCAAATACGTCCAGCGTATATATGCGCCCACTCTACGCCGGCGTAGGCAAGTTACGTCGGTCGGATAAAGCCTATTTTCAGGCGTATCTTAGTTTCTGAGTCCGGCTCATAGATACGACTGCGCATATTTGCACTTACGCGGCGTATCTCGAGATACGTCGGCGCAAGTGCTTTGTGAATCCCGGTCTTAGTGTTTAAGTGGTTAAATTTTCCTAATTTACATACAGAAGTCTATTCCTTTGATGTAAAAGACAAATTAATACAATGTTTAGACTTAGAGCCGGTTCACACAGGGGCGACTTGGGATCCGATTTGAAGTTGCCCCAAGTCGCGCTGTTGAGAAAAGCAATGGAAGTGAATGAAGCCGTCTTAATGTACACTACTGAAGTCACTCCGTTCCTATACTACTTCAATCTGACTTCTAGTCGGATCGTGTCTTAACTGAAGCAACAATACAGGAAGAGAAAATTGTTTTCTCAGGCAAACCCCTCCCACCCCCTCGCTCCCACAGAGCTGATTGTAGTTTGATTGGCCACCGGAAAGCCTCCTGTCCTGGAGGTGACTTGAAGTCGCTTTGTAAGTCGCGCTGTGGTGTGCGCTCAGGTCGCCTCGCAAAGTCGCGGCCAGAGTAGTGTCGCCCCTGTGTGAACCGGCTCAAAGTTCCACTGCTAAAGAATGTTCTGATACTTGGCAGACAGACTGCCCAGATTTTACAGCTGTGGCTTCAGCAGAGCAGAGAGAAAATTCTCAGCATAGAAAGATTGGGAAATAATTTGTCAAGACCGCAACGGGGAAAAAAAATTGCGATAACGATTCTAGACGATTGATCGTGCAGATCTAATCCCCATATTATCTCTGAAGCTTGTACTGTTTCTGTGTTTATAATGTAAAATTCACAATAAAAAAACATTGAACCATACATTAGTATCAGTGTCAGTGGGGGTCATTTACTAAAGGCAAATCCACTTTGCACTACAAGTGTAAACTACAAGTGCAAAGTGCACTTGAAATTGCACTGAAAGTGCACTTGGAAGTGCAGTCGCTGTAGATCTGAGGAGGACATGCAAGGAAAATAAAAAACAGCATTTTAGCTTGCACATGATTGGATAATAAAATCAGCAGAGCTTCCCCTCAGATCTACAGCAACTGCACTACCAAGTGCACTTTGCACTTGTAGTTTGCACTTGTAGTGCAAAGTGGATCTGTCTTTCGTAAATAACCCCCAGTGTGTTTTAGGTAGGATTAAAAAAAAATGCTAACATCTAACATACACATATGTGGTATCGCTACGATCGTCAGGAGCAGGATAATTTATTTTGGGTGGTAGATTAGCATAATAGCCATAAATATACAGCTAAATTAAAAAAAGGATTTTGTTTTGAGCTAGATTTCCTTTGATAATGAAAAACAAAAAACTGAGAGATCCATTACAAAAAACAAGGTATAATCCACCTTGATACACAAAGCAGTTGGTATGATCTGTACAATTTTACTAACACATGTCAAAGTTGCAAAATTGTGTTCAGGCGGTAACATTTGTTTTACCCTCAGCCACTAAGGGATTAAAAACGAAATGTAAAATACTTACTTGATCTAAGCTCTTGAACAGAAGGATATCTTTGCAAGCTTCTTGCAGTCTTTGTCGCTGATCATCTGTTTTTGGATTGATAATCTTATCCAAATTAGGAAGACACAAATATGTCATAATAAGATCACAAATGAAATCAGGAACTAGAGACACAACTATCATTCTTTTTCTCTTTCACCCTAGTGCAGTAAGATCTCACATTTTGCACACATTTGCAGAATTTTTGTTAAATAATTCAGAACTTTTTGTTTTAAAAACAATGACACACTGATTTTTTTTACAACAAACTCTTTTACATGTACAGCTACATGTACATAACACTTGTGTTAAAGAATAAACTATATAAATTAAACAACAAAATTGTATATATTGCAGCATACCAGTCCTTAGATATGATGGCGGCATTAACATTCTTATTTCAGGCTAAGAACATTTTTAGCAAATGCAGACAATAGCTGTTCATCTTGCCAGAAATGCAGTTTCCTTGTAACTTTCTTTAAGCTGAATCGAAAAAGACAACAATCATATCTTTTTTTTTTTTTGTTCCTGTAACCTACTAATGCCATCAGTCCCCAATGTAAAGGCAAACACATTTGTAGTAAAGCGGTGGCATAGATACAGTGGGGCAGATTCAGATAGAGATACGACGGCGTATCTCCCGATACGCCCTTGTATCTCAGAGATCCGACGGTCGGATCTATGCGACTGATTCATAGAATGAATCCGACGGTGTAAGTGTCTTACACCGTCGGATCTTAGGCTTCAATCTCCCGCTGGCCGCTAGGTGGCGTTTCGTGTTTTACTCGCAACAAATATGCAAATGAGGAGATCCGCCAATTCAGAAACGAACGCCCGCCCGTCGCTTTTTTTTACGTCGTTTGCGTTCGGCTTTTTTCCGGCGGATAGTTACCCCTGCTATATGCGGCGTATCCTATGTTAAGTATGGCCGTCGTTCCCGCACCGAGTTTTTAATTTTTACGTCATTTGCGTAAGTCGTTCGCGAATACAGATGGACGTAATTTACGTTCACGCCAAAACCAATGATGTCCTAGCGACGTCATTTGCAGCAATGCATGCTGGGAAATTTAGCCGGCGGCGCATGCGCAGTTAAATTGGCGCGGGGACGCGCCTGATTTAAATACTACACTCCCCCTAGCCGCGGAATTTGAATTACGCCGGGGGATTTCCGATCCGCCGGCGCAACTTTCGAGGCAAGTGCTTTATGAATACAGCACTTGCCTCAAAAACTTGCGCTGGCGGATCGTAAATAAGATAGATTACGCGGATCTAAAGATCCGCTGATCTATCTGAATCTGCCCCAGTGTAATGAGTAAGCATTGTCACCCTAGGACAGGAAGTGTGTTATTCACAGGATTACCAGGTGAAAACAAAGAAAAAAAAAACCCAGGCACCTCATTCAAAGGCTACGTTCATCTTTGGTAAAAAAGCAAATATTAACCACTTCAGCCCCAAACGATTTGGCTGCTCAATGACCAGGCCATTTTTTTGCAATACGGCATTGCGTCGCTTTAACTGACAATTTTGCGGTCGTGTGATGTTGTACCCAAACAAAATTGACGTCCCTTTTTCCCCACAAATAGAGCTTTATTTTGGTGGTATTTGATCATCTCTGCAGTTTTTTTTTTTTTGCGCTATTAACAAAAAAAGATAGACAATTTTGAAAAAAAACACACTATTTTGTACTTTTTGCTCTAATAAATATCCCAATTTAAAAAAAAAACTTTTTTTCCCCCTCAGTTTAGGTCGTTATGTATTCTTCTACATATTTTTGGTAATAAAAATTGCAATAAGCGTATATTGATTGGTTTGCACAAAAGTTATAGCATCTACAAAAAAGGAGAAAGATTTATGTTTTTTTTTTTCCACTAGTAATGGCGGTGATCAGCGATTTTTTATCAGGACTGCGACATTATGGCAGACAGATCAGACACTTTTGGCACATTTTTGGGACCACTGGCATCTATACAGCGATCAGTGCTATAAAAATGCACCGATTACTGTGTAAATGTCACTGGCAGGGAAGGGGTTAACACTAGGGGGTGTTCAAGGGGTTAAATATGTGTCCTAGGGAGTGATTCTAACTGTGGGGGGATGGGACTGCCTGAATGAGGAGTGCGATCGTTGTTCATACTTAGTACGAACAACAGATCACTCTCCTCACCCCTGACAGCACGGAGATCTGTCTGTTTACATTGACAGATCTCCATTCTGTCTCTGTGTGGAGCGATCGCGGGTGCCCGGCAGGCACGCGCATTGGCTCTGGCGTCATGGGCGCGCGCCCTCTAGTGGTCAAAAGGCAAAAATAAATAAATCAGTGTCCTGCTGCCCCCCCCCCCCCCCCCCAGCTCTTATTCAGCTGAGAACAAAGGATATGTGATCACCTATAAAAAGGGTAGCTATCATTTTTTTTATATCTATACACAAATGTTTTGCCTTTCATTTCTATGTTAAACTGAATGGGTTGCTTTACAAGGTGATTATTTACAATCACTTTAAGGACTTTGCGGACCAGCAAGCTGCAAGATATTACATTTTTTAGGGTTTAACCCTAAATAGCATAATTACTTCTACAGATCTATACATCACACACAAAAGTAAGAATCCCGTGGGGAAATGAAGCATAAACAAAAGGAAGAAATTTCCTGATTCCTCAAAGTTCTGAAAATTAGCAGCAGTACACAATCTACTGTATTCATTAAAAAAAAAAAAAATTTAATAAATAAAGCAAAACTCCAGCCAAAAATACCAAGATAAAAATGAATCAACCATTAGAAGATAAAATAAAAAAGCTGCTTTTGCTGCAATGTTCACTTTGTTCAGAGCTCTTCCACACAGTACTTCTTTTCACCACCAGGTGCCCTCAGTCTGATGTCCAGTATAATTCTATCAACTTTCTTTGAGCCCAGACTGTCCTGGACCTACTCCAGCCTGTTACTGGACAGTGAAAAGAAGAAGCATAGCAATGAGCTCATCTTTCTGTCAGTCTGCTTCCCTCCCCTATGCTCCTTGTCAGCACATGAACTGACGGGTTGCTTCATCCTCTCACACTTCAGCCCGGCTACAAGAGGTCCATACCTGATCCAACTCAAGCACTTACGCTGCTTGCATTTAAAAAAAACGAATGTAATGATGTATTAATGATTACAGAGCCAAATTAATCTGTATCTATTGTAACTGCTTGGAGCTCAGTTTTAAGTTATAACAGAGCAGAAAAAGAAGTCATTAGAAAATTATGGAATAAGTTTTAGAGGAAAGTTGCATTAAGTTGCAAAAAATTTAGGTAATTGAATTAACTACTTAAGCCCTGGACCAATATGCTGCTAAATGCCCAGTGGCGTTTTTACAATTCGGCACTGCGTCGCTTTAACAGACAATTGCGCAGTCGTGCGACGTGGCTACCAAACAAAATTCACGTCCTTTTCTTCCCACAAATAGAGCTTTCCTTTGATGGTATTTGATTGCCTCTGCGATTTTTATTTTTTGCGCTATAAACAAAAATAGAGCAACATTTTTGAAAAAAAATCAATATTTTTTACTTTTTGTTATAAGAAAATTGAATAAACTAAATTTTAGTCAAACATTTAGGCCAAAATGTATTCAGCCACAGGTCTTTAGTAAAAAAAAAAAAAAAAAATCGCAAGCCTACAGATAGAGACTTGGCCTTCCAAGCCTTTAGCAGGACGCTGCCTTAATCCCAGGCTGCGGTCCATGGTCAGGGAGTAGGGATAGGCTTTTTGTGCCCTGACACCCCCCCCCCCTCTTTTACTTAGATGTCCTAGCTTTTTCTTTTTGCTCTTGGGAACTGGATACCCCCAGCTTGTTGGTAAGCGCTTAGACGCGAGTTTCACAACTCGCATTCGGCGCTCTATAAGTATTTATTCCAATCCAATCCAATAAAAAAAAAAAATAGCTTCCTAGCGGCAACAGTGACACTAATACAGCGATCAGAAAAATGATTGTTTAGTGACAATGGCAATAGGGAGTGAAAGGGTTAACTAGGGCGGTGATCAAGGGGTTAAAACTTTATTAGGGGGGGTACGGGGCTACCCTGGACCTAACACTAACTGGCTGTCACACTGACACTAAATGCAGTGATCAGGGGGGTGGGGGGTGATCGGAAAGGGTTAAATGTGCCTATGTGTCCTGGTGTCAGTGTAGTGTTAGGTGCGACTTACTGTGACTCTTCTCTCATCTCGGCGGTTTGAAAATACCGCCGAGATGAGAGCTGCATCACTTCCTCTGCCAGTGTTTACATTTTACAGGCAGAGGAAGTGACACGGCGGCGGCTCACAGGATTGGCTGGGAGCGATCACGAGGGGGCGGACAGAAACGAACAGCTGTCCCCTCGAGTCGGATCGCTCCCGGAGGTAAGCCGTCCGCCGCACGCAGCGGAGGGGGACCCGATCGGACCGATGACCCGCTAGAAGGCAGGGACGTATATATACGCCCATCTGCCTGTACGTGCCATTCTGTGGACGTATATAGGCGTGCGGCGGGCGTTAAGCGGTTAAAGAAACCTAAAAACACATACATTTATTTGTTGCTATTTTCATTCATACATCCAAATAACAGGATTTTTGTAGTCACTGTAAAATCCTTTTTCTTGGCGTTCCCCAAGGGACAGGGACAGTGAAATTTAGGAACATTGAGTTATACTGCTGTCTTTAAGAGGAATTTGACACCGGCAAACAAAAAGGTCAGACATGTATAACATTAACAAGTCAAACAAAAAAAAGACAGTGAAACAAAAATACTGGGAGATGCCTGCCGCTTAAAGGGGTTGTAAAGGTACAATTTGTTTCTCTAAATAGCTTCCTTTACCTTAGTGCAGTCCTCCTTTACTTACCTCATCCTTCCATTTTGCTTTTAAATGTCCTTATTTCTTCTGAGAAATCCTCACTTCCTGTTCTTCTGTCTGTAACTCCACACAGTAATGCAAGGCTTTCTCCCTGGTGTGGAGTGTCGTGCTCGCCCCCCTCCCTTGGACTACAGGAGAGTCAGGACGCCTACTAACACACAGCTCCTTTTTCTACCAGGGAAAAAGCCTTGCATTACTGTCAAATCTACCAACCTCTCCACAAAGACTTACAGATCACTGTGCTGTCTTGGTAGAACTCCTGGGTCAAGGAGTAATTTCCATTGTTCCTCAAGCAAAAAGATTTTAAGGTTTTTAATCTAACTTGCAAATCCTTTCTTCCACTCACTTCAAAAATCCTTACCTCACTTCACCAAATGAAGTTGGTGGAGACAGAGATTGAAACTCCTGTTTGTACCCCCTGGACACCACATTGCAAATGCTGATTGTCCAGGTGTCAGCAAAGACTAATCACCATCCCCTCACTTTCGAAAAGTGTGGTGGTTCCCTAATTGCAAGTTTTTTGCCAGCTTGGAAATGGAAGTCCAGGATTTATGAACTACCTGGATCATAAGTTTTGACCTGAACTAAAATCAACGGTTTTGCGTTCAGAAGTGGAATGAGTTGTGCAGTTGGGGGTTTATGTTTCTTTTTTTGTGGTAAAAAGGTCCTTTTACTGTCAGTGACCCCTTTGATAAAGTTATGGAGGGAAGCCACAAAGCGGCATTAACCATTAAAGGGCATGTGGAGCAATCGCTTTTACCATTGCTGTTCTGCAGACCAGTACTTTAGCCAGAAGGCCCTCTGCATATTAAGACAAGACAAGAAACGACTTGGTTCACAATGGAAATGGCCCACTTCTTAGTAAACTCTTCCTCCATGGGATATTGCAAAGCATTTTGGGGGAACAAATGATTTGTCAGCAGTTTTTCAATCCCTGTACAAAGTAGGTTTTAATCCCAAATTTACTTAAAAGGGTTTGACAGTTTTGGAACCTGTAAGGGAGCCCAGACTGGTAATAGGAGTGGTTTCAGATGCAGGTTCCTTCATTTTTATATATGAATACAATATGTCAATAATAGAAATAATATCTTTAAGACTAGGAGTTATGTCAGCCGACTGAGGCTCCTCAGGCACAAACTGATCCAAAAAGGAATAGTAAAACTTGTCCTCTTCCATAGATGACTACGTTGCAACTTTCTAAATATTAGAGAGATACTGCTCTCTGAACGAGAGGCTGTAGAGTGCATTATTAGTCAGAGATTCAGGTCCTCTAGGAAAAATAGTGCACACTGCCCCAGAGCTGCTAGAGGATTGTAAACTGGAGTCACTTTTTGCTTATGTAGCAGAATCTCTGACCTCTTCCAATCTATTGCGAACCTTCAAGGCCAAAGATAGCTGACATTCGTCAATAAGTGGTGGGTTGTGAGGCATAGTTGGTGCAAAGGTGGTAAAAGTCATTGGGCGCTAGACACTTCTTGGATGTAAAAGAGGTTTTATTTCTTTGACAGTCCTTTTTATATTTTTTAGGGGAAAGAGGGTTAGGGCCAGGACACCCTTAAGTCATTTCAATTTCAAATGGTGGACTCCGAGACTTCAATTCAAGAAAAGCCGTACAGGGAAAGGCTCAAGCAAGACACCACTTCTGCACGTGCAGGATTGCTGTCTCCTATGGTCAGGGCCATACTTACCATTGGGCTTGACTAGGCTCAAGCCCATGGGTCCGGAGCCTTTAGCCATAATAAAGCCGAGGTACTCACAAAAATTTGCATCCACTTGCGAACCTATAGACCAGCACCGACGCTGCTATTTGGTGGTCAGCAAGATGCAGAGCCCACTATGCGCCTTAAGCAAATGTCACTGTCCACCATCCAGTAGCAATACTACTGAAAACTTGTGCACAAATTCTCTCTGTGTCCACCGTCAGCCAGGATGGGTGAGGTGGACTGAGCTTTTATGGACTAGGTGCAAGTCACCTGACCTGCTCTGTCTTGCAATCTCTAGCCCCATAGAGAACAGCTGAGATGGACCTCCTGCGTGCATGAACGTGCACCGCCGGTGCGCGCGCACACATTGCCGCGCTCGCATCTGAGGCCCCGCGCATGCCGCGCATATGCGTGCACACTAGACGAGGCGCATAATTTCGCCCATCATGGAGAGCAAAGTCTGCAGACCTTCAGGGCCTGGGGTCCATGGACAGGAACACCACACACCTGGACCTGTATTGCACCCTGTCAGTAAACTTTTTGATATTGGGTATGACCAAAAGTACTGAACCCCAGGATCCAGCCCTCAATGAGAAGCATTACAGGCAAAACCTCGTTCTTCATAACCGAGGCCCGGCTACCGACCACTTTGGCTAAGAAGCGCTTTGGACAGATCCGGAAGCAGGCTTGCTAAAAGCGAAGCTTTCTAAGATGTTTATCGCGTGACCACCACCTTAGACACTGGCGAAAAAAACTGAGGTACTCCTGGTATGGGAGGGGTTATATAGGGGAGGGAACATCTTGCCTTAAGGGCGTGCCAGTGTCCATCACCTGAAGGTAGACTCTATAACACACATAGTAATTACTATGCTTCTCTGTGTCCCGTGATGTACGAGAAAGAAAGTAAAACCAGGCCAAACTTAGGGAGAAGTCAATGAATCCCTAGTAATTAACTACAGTAGCTACTCCTGACAAAGAATTTGGTGAGGAGCTCCCTGACTTAACCACAGGGCGCTACACTTAGGATGTGACATACTATGGTATAAATAAGGCAAAGCAATACACAACAGAAACACCCAAAGCACTCATAACCAACTGCAGAGCAATAGAGTTATATGGCCGCATGAGAATGAGTCCCTGTTAGGTGGCAACAAGGACAAATTGAGGTAAACATAAGACATAGAAGAGTGACGAATCCTTAAATCCCACTGGGTCCAGGCACAGCCTCCAAAACTGTGTCAGAGGATCAGCTGATACAAATGGGTATACTTTTCTCTAAAGAGAAAAGATGTCTATCCTCCTAGGACACTAGCAAAAGCTTCATGGAAATGGGTGGGGCTATACTTTGCTGGCCAATTACCTTTTTTGTCTACTAGTGTCCAATTCCTCCCAAAACGAGTAGTATAACCCAAGGTTCCAGAATTCTACTGTTCCTTTGTCCCTTGATAAATATTTAAGAAAACAGTATTTTCCTCACAGCTGCCAATACCCTAATCTGCAGGGACACTTTGTACTTTCAAGTACTAATTCTAGCATTCATGTAACCAGATCATTCACATAAGGATATGTGCAAAAATGCATTCCAATACATTGCGGTAGATTTACTAAAACAGAAGCACTCAGAATCTGGTGAGGCTGCGCATGGTAGCCAATAAGCTTCTAACCCCAGCTTGTTCTATTAAAGGGTCACTAAAGGAAAAACATTTTTTTGCTGAAATGACTGTTTATTGGGTATAGAGACATAAAAGTTAACTGATTCCTTTTAAAAATGATAAAAAATTGAATTTAATCCATCATATAATGTGCCCCTAGTTTCACTTTCGGTTTTAAAGGTACATACATGAAGTTCCGGGTGAGAGGTGAGTCGGGAAGACTCACAGAACAAAAACAAACAAATCCAGGGCAGTTTTTTGTTTTTAAAATGAATCTGATTGGTTCTGAGGAGTTTTAGACACACAGTAATGACAGCTTAGACCACCGTGAAAATCTCCCAGTACCATGGTTATAAGGAAACAGGCAACCAGGAAGTGTGGAGATCACAGCAGAATTACAGCTACTTCAAAGCAAAAACGAGCAATGAGGACATGAAACCAGTACTGCAGTAAGGTAAAGGAAGCTATTTAGCTAAAAAAAAAAATTCCTTTAGTGACCCTTTAAGCTTTGACAATAAAACCTGGAAGCTGGTTTCTATGCAGAAGTGAGACTGATTTTGCACTTTCCAGCTTTGGTAAATAACCCCCATTGTGTCCCAGATGTTTAATTATTTGTGAAAACAAAAAAACATAAACCAACATGTAATTGCATTCACTTAATACTTCTTGATGCGTCAGCTTTAATAATACATACCCTTTTTTCTGTTTCATCATCTTCTTCATCTGGATTAAATGCTTCAGCACATACTGCAAAGCAAAGAACAGAGTTAAAGGCATTACAAGTTATGGCACAAATATCCTTTGTAAAATGAGAAATTGACTGGATTACCAAGCTCAAGTAAGGCAATTACAGACAATGCTCTTGAGAAATGTACACATTTACGTAGCACACCTTTCTCCTTTTGAAAATCTTTGGTGCTCAAGTTTTATACCAGACAACTTACACAGAGCGGGCCAGATTCAGAAAGATCAGCGGATCTTTCTGCTGGCGTAACATATGTCATTTACGTTATGCCGCCGCAAGTTTTTCAGGCAAGTGCTTTATTCACAAAGCACTTGCCTGTAAAGTTGAGGCGGCGTAGCGTAAATCACCCGGCAGAATTCAAATTCGGCGGGTAGGGGGTGTGTATCATTTAAATCAAGCGCGTCCCCGCGCCGAACGAACTGCGCATGCGCCGGCCGCGACTGAATCCCAGTGCGCATGCTCCAAATGGCGTCGGCAAATCGTCATGCTTTCGACGTGAACGTAAATTATGTCCAGTCCTATTCGCGAAAGACTTACGCAAACTACGTAAAAAATTCAAATTCTGTTGCGGGAACGACAGCCATACTTAACATTGGCTGCGCCTCATAGACCCAGGGGTAACTATACGCCGGAAAAAGCCTAACGTAAACAACGTAAAAAAAAGCGCCGGGCGGACGTACGTTTGTGAATCGGCGTATCTACCTAATTTGCATATTCTACGCTGAAATCGACGGAAGCGCCACCTAGCGGGCAGCGTAAATATGCAGCCTAAGATACGATGGTGTAAGAGACTTACACCTGTCGGATCTTAGGGATATCTATGCGCAACTGATTCTCTGATTCTCTAAATAGATACGACCGAGCGCACTCAGAGATACGACGCGTATCAGGAGATACGCCGTCGTATCTCTTTCTGAATCTGGCCCAGCATGTTTAGGACAATAGGGCCTGCATATGAAGCCCACTAACAAATAATACACCTGAAATAGAACAGCATATACAGTACGGTAGTACTTTGGGCTACATTACTACGTAGTAATAGGGCTAGGTTTACTGCAATCTGATTTAGATCTTTCAGTGCAATTATGTATTGCAACTTGTGGTGCCATTCTGTGCAACTCGCATCTGAAATTGCACTAGTGTGAACGGCGCCTATAAGAATGCAGTGTAAACTCAATAGTCCATTGTTCATTTTTAATAACATTTTTATTTGAATAAAATAACGTAGGGGGCTGTGTCACAAAACAGAAGACTTGCATGATTAGACTGTTATGGAAGCTGCCATTCTGTGACTTATGCCGCGTACACACGACCGTTTTTCGGGATCTAAAAAATGACGCTTTTAAGGGTCCAGAAAAAACAAAGTTTTTTTCAATCCGATCATTAAAACGGCCTTGCCTACACACGATCCTGAAAAAAAAATGCTCTAGCAAAGCGCGGTGATGTACAACACGTACGACGACACTATAAAGGGGAAGTTCCATGCGGATGGCGCCACCCTTTGGGCTGCTTTAGCTGTTTCATGTTAGTAAAAGACGATTTGCGCTTTTCAGTCTGTTACAGCGTGATGAATGTGCTTACTCCATTACGAACGCTAGTTTTACCAGAACGAGTGCTCCCGTCTCATAACTTGCTTTTGAGCATGCACGTTTTTTTCTCGTCATTAAAGCCCACACACGACCATTTTTTCCGACGTAAAAAACGACAACGTTAAAAACGACATGAAAAATTAGAGCATGTTTGAAATTTTTAATGGCCATTTTTTACATCGTGAAAAATGCTCTGGATCCCACACACGATCGTTTTTAATGACATTAAAAAAAAACTTCATTTTTTAGAACCCGAAAAATGGTCACGTGTACGCGGCATAATGCACCACATACTAGTTCCAGGTCTGTGATACAATGGGGTTTATTTACTAAAGGCAAATCTACTTTGCACTACAAGTGCCCTCCAAGTGCACTTGGAAGTGCAGTTGCTGTAGAGCTGAGGGGGACATGCAAGGAAAATAAAAAAACAGCATTTTTGTTGCACATGAATGGATGATAAAATCAGCAAAGCCTCCCCTCATTTCAGAGCTTCCCCTCAGGATCAACTGCGATGTCTGACATGTCTGAACCGGCATTAAAGGAGATTAGTAGCGTGTATCAACTTTTCTCCTGTATCCCTCACAAAACTTTCAGCATTAACCTGCTAAATTAAAGTGATTATAAATGATCATCTTGTAAAACAACCCATTCAGTTCAAAATTAAAATGAAAGGCAAAACATTTGTGTATAGATATAAAAAACAAATACCCTTTTCCACCCTTTAGAAGTGATTCCCTCTGTTGCCTCTGTTCTCAACTGCATAAGAGCTGGGGGAGATGAAGCAACAGCACACTGAGCTTCCCAGTGAATGGCTGTGCAGGGGGCTGTGTCAGGACAAGTCCGATTACTGGAGAAGAGCAGGCTGAGTTCCCAGCATAGCTAGGGAACTGACCACAGTTTGCTCTCCTGCATAGTGTGGTCAGTTTCTAATAGTAAAACAGAAGGACTGGCAGGAACACCAGGAATTTCACATAAAGGAAACAATACAAAGAGAACAGGATACTTTTTCATACATGGTACAACAGGCACATATCAGGAATATGAAATGCTGGGGTAGAAAACACTTTAAGTTTAGCTATGTAGGTTAAGGAGATATTCCTCTGTTTATGTTAAATTACTGTTAATAGCTTTCTTTTTTCAAATCAAAACATATATTTTTCCTACAAAATTATCAAATTAAACACCGGAGTAACTGGTTCAATAAAACTGTAAAAAGAAATCAAAGTGGAAGCGGACATGGTCGGACCGAGCTCCGAGCGTCGCCGGTCTTTCCAAGCTACAATCAGCGAGAGGGGCACCGCTATCACCCCATCCAGCCTGGGGAACGCACCATGCAGCGGAGGACAACAGGAGTGAACAAAAAGAAGCAGACACAATCTTCCAGTACTGCCCGATCGTGACGCCAAGCTCCAAACCCACACCAGTCTCCTCCTTCCAAGATGGCGTTGGGTCAGAAGAGAGCAATGCACATGGCTCAGTCACCACACTGCTCGGCCTCTGATCACTCTGCAGCAGCCTCACCAGCCATTTCGGCAGCTTCAGACAAGCCATATGCCAGACCCATTCAGGAACAACCTCCACCCCCACCACCAGTCCCCTATTTAGGGGATGCTACCTTGTTAGCCTCTTTCTCTTCTTTACTCCAGCAGGAGTAATCCAAGGCATGCACAATAAATCACAGCAGAACGGAAGGGCGATCTTCATAATATTTGAGAAAGATTAGATACAATTGAATATAAGGCCCCATACACACGACCGAACATGTCTGCTGAAACTGGTCCGCGGACCAGTTTCAGCAGACATGTTCGGTCGTGTGTACGGCCGATCGGACAGGATTCCAGCGTACATTTGCCCGCCAGACCGTTTTTGAGCGGGCAAATGTTTCTAAACTTGCTTAGAAACATGCCCGCTGGAATCCTGTCCGTCGGACATGTTCGGTCGGTCTGTACAGACTTACCGTACATGTCCGAGCGGCCGCCATCCCTCGCATGCGTGGAAGCATTGACCTTTCAGCGTCGCGCACGTCGCCGCGTCATCGTTGCGGCGACGGTGCGAACACGTCACTGCGCTGTCTGTCCGCGCGGATTTCTCTCATTTCTGTATGATGGTGTGTACAGCCATCATACAGAAATCTCCGGGCGGGCATGTCCGCTGAAAACGGTCCGGCGGACCGTTTTCATCGTACATGTTTGCCCGTGTGTACGAGGCATAAGATGGACGGCACAGAGAGAAAGCTCAACCCGATTTCCACAAAGATTTCTTCCTTCCAAAAGCAACTGGACCATGCTAATGCTAAAATAGAAGATTTGGAGAATAGGTCCAGATGTAATGATTTTATGATACGCGAACTGCCGAAATCAGTTGCGGACCTGGAGGATACAATACATATTCTGATGCAGGACTTGATTCCAGACTTCTCTCCTCATCATTTGGAGATCGACAGGGTGCACCACGCTCTAACCGCTCTGAGGCCGGATGATCTACCCAGAGATGTGATAGATAAGCATCACTTTTATAAGAACAAGTGAAAAGCCATGTCGGCGGCCTAAATCAAGGGCGATAACGCCTTAGTTGGTCACACCATACAAATATTTGCGGATCTCTCTCAATTGACCATCCAGAAGAGACTTTTGCTGAAACCATTACTGGCTCATCTGACCAACCACCACATAAAGTACTACTGGTCATTTTCTTTTTGCCTGTCTTTTACTTATAAGGACAAGTTGAGTTCCTTTGTCATCATCCAAGAAGGGAGGACGTCCTGCAAAATCTTGGTCTGATCTCCAGGGACTCTCAATCACACAGCAAGCCAGAGATCAACCAATCTTGCCTCTGTGGTCCCAACAAGATCGATCTCCACCTAAGAGATTTGCTCCAGCCGCAGAAGAATATGGATGACCCTGCTCCTCCTAATCAGAATCAGTGACTAGCTGGACATTAGTCAGATTTACTAAAAACCAGCTGGAAGCCCAGTTGTTTGGGATTCACCTAGTGTTACTAGGTTCTACATCGTTCTCAATTCTGATTACCCTGAACACGATCACCTTTGCCCTGCCTTATGGCAGGAGTTTGCCTTGTTAATTGACTTGATATTGTTTTGAGAGTGCAGATTATGCCTGTGTCACAAACTATGGTGAACGGAAGTGAACCACAACTGCGGCTAGCAAGGATTTCAATGCACGTCTCTTTGTGAGATTTCAGTACTAGGCCCCAGGCGTCACTCCAATCAGAGAACAGAAGTATG
This sequence comes from Rana temporaria, assembly GCF_905171775.1. Taxonomy (NCBI): domain Eukaryota; kingdom Metazoa; phylum Chordata; class Amphibia; order Anura; family Ranidae; genus Rana; species Rana temporaria. The sequence goes on along the minus strand of NC_053491.1, from coordinate 141,342,829 downwards.
GCTTTCATAGTGGGCAACCCAAACTTCACCCCAGGTCTCAGCCCCCAGACTTTTGCCTGGTGGACAAGCAAAGGTCTGCTTCGTATTGCCGATCTTTGTGATCACAGAGGTATCTTATCGAAACAAACTCTTAGAGAAAAACACAGACTCCCAAATTCAGAGATTATTTATAACATTATTTATTCATTAACTCAAGTTAACCTACTAAAATCACCACAGCAAGCGTTACTGGATTTCCGATAGATAGGACACCGGCAGAGCTTTTTTTCTCAGAAAATAGGTGCAGGAACTCAACCACGACCCGTTCAGATTTCACAAACAGTAGAAGGGTCTAAAAGGGGCATTAAATACCAGAATTGCATTACATACAGAGTGCAGAGTTTAGGGGGTTACAAAGCTGTCACTTGTAAACACAGAAACCAGATTTCTATGTTTACAAGTGATTGTGGTGAGCAGGCACCAAAGGGTCTGAGCCAGAGGTGGTGGAACTGAGTTCCCCCAAGTTCCCCCTGAAAAAAAGCCCTGAACACCGGGATATGCAAGAAAACTCAAAGTTTATTTTTACAGCTATAGTCAGGTCCTGGGAGGTCTTTCACGGTCCCCTTCGACTTGGTGAAAACCAAGCTGTGGTGGATCAAGGTTAACAAACACCTCTCTGCAACCTTACTTGACAAACAAGCTATAGTTGACAAAATTTGGGAACCCTGGATTAAATAATTGTCAGCACCGTTGTAATGTGGTCAGACAGGTACAAAGTAAAAGCAGATAAAAAGAAGAAAAGAAAAAGGCACACCAACCTAGTGTGTTACCGTTATACCAAATTTAATAGAATACAATATATAAAAAACCTACTCAAAATGGTAGTAGAAAGAATCACAGTATAGGCTTAATCAACATAAGCTGTTGTGAATTACCCTCGAACCACACTCCAACAGGTCATGGAGGAAATGAAAAAAGGTCACCGCCGACTGACGTGTTTCGAAGCTCAAAGCCTCTTCATCAGAGCCCAGCAGTCAAAGTAACGTTTTACAAAGTAAAAGCAGACCTTCAGTAATTTTTTTCATCATTCCATCTATTAAATCTTTTGCCCTTATTGTTTTAACTTTGGACAGTAAAACATTTTTTTTTCTGTCAGTAAATATACAGCCCACTTCCCAAAATGAAAGGGTTTATTTAAAAAATAGTACTGACATTGTGATGATGTGTACAATTAAAAATCAATATGAATCACAGGGAAAGTCCAGATAGGCGCAATGTGCAGAGCTGGCAATGTGCTAGCCAGTGCCTATCTGGACTATCCTTGGTATCACATGGATTTTTAATTGTACACATCACGATGTCAGTACTATTTTTTAAAAATATACCCTTCAATTTTTGACCTACGCCATGTGGAAGCTTTTATCTTTTATATCATTCCATTTCCAACCATCTGACGGATGAGAGATCTGTGGGTGCAAGTTGGACCTCTGGAGACCCTGGTTTGTGATCCTGTTCCCATTCCATGCCTATTTGACTCACGGCCGCTGGCGAGTGGGTCCACATCTTGTGGTAAGAGTATCTACTCTTCCCCTCGGGTGACTGATACACAGCCCCCAGTTGTTTCTTCGCCAGAATGTTGTCTACCATCGTTTCTAATACACAGACTGTCCTTTTCTACTCTGTTACATTTGCATAGTGTGTTGTGAGTTTACTCCAACACGGACACTGGTGGACTTGTGTTTATGATTGCACTTTTTTTGCTCAGTTCCTTGTGGTCAACAGCATTTTTTTAGCACTCATGTACTTTATTATTCTTCTATGCATTTATTGTGGTGATGTTTAACTCACATGTATCTATATTGGGCACATTCATTTATGTCATTTTTTTGTATTTATTTACTAGTGTTTATTCACTTATTATTGATATACATCACATTGTGTTCATATTGGGTATATCTATTTTGATATACTAGTAGTAGCTATTCTCTCTTTTGGTAGCGCAGTAGTTTTTACACATTTTTATGTTACATGTTTATGGAATTTTGCTATATTCCTTCGATATTCACATGTCTTGAAAACGTAAATAAAAACATTGGAGATTAAATGCTGATAAAGAAATAAAAAGGAAAAAAAGATCAAAGTAAAGTTGTTTCCTATAGCAGTCAATCAGTATTCTATTCTAGTTTAAAACGGTTGTAAACTGCTGGGTGCCTTTTTTTTCTGAAAGCCAAAATGTGCTAGTATTGCATACATTGCATACTAGCCAATTATGTGAAACCTACCAGAAAATGAAGCATTCCAGCAATTTAATGTCATCGCTGGAGGCCGCTTCCATCCTCACCCGTCTTCCTTTTGGGTCCACAGACCCCGGCTGTGTGATTGGCCAGAGCCGCCATGATATCCCCCCCACGCATGCACGGGGGAGCCGCCGTTTACATCACAGGATTCTAAAAGAATGGCCCAGTCTTCTTACCCACTGTTTCTTATAACCGCAAGAATGGCTGTTATAAATAACACATAGATCACATCTCTAAAAATGTAAGCATTTCTTGATGCTATTGATTTGTATTCTTTTAATTCAATGAAAACGATAGTTCCGGTTTAAATAGATTTAGGATTTCTGGCTAGCATGTTTCTATACTTAATATTATTATGTTTCCCGATAACTACACAGCTGTCAATATATATTACATCGGGTACATTTCTCTCTCCAGATGCACCCAATTTTTTTTTTAGATGGCTGTGCACAAGATATTTGTTATCTACAAGATTATTAGACATTCAATATAAATGTAATGTCAATAGCATATGCAGTGACACGATAGACACTGCAGGATAATATATTATTGTATTTCCGTTTACACAAAAAAAAAAAAAGTCTGCTGTCTAAAACACAAAGCAGAGGCACAGTCACAGCACGGGGGGCGAGTCAAATAGCTGAATAATACATGATCTCTTCTCCTGTCAGCAGGCTATTCAACAATTAACCTCTGGCTGTGCAATTTTTAATTCTATCAAACTGCACAAGAGAATATCAGCTGTTAAGTAGCCAGTTCCGGACCAACCAATGTGCAATGGTTGCCAAGTTGACGAGAGCAATTCATGCTACAAACCAGTAGATTTCATCTACGAACATACTGGCCTTGGATGCATTATCCAAAATGCAAAGGTTACCATAATTTCAAGCACTATGCATAAATATGTTACCATGACAGAATGGATGTTTCTTCACCCAACTTTCACATCCCCATTTTACTGTAGTTTATATTGACTGAACACCCTATCACTTATAATCAGGGGGTCACCTCTGCTGTATCAATACGAAACAGAGCACTATTGAGACATAAAAATCCCTAAACATATTGTACGGCACTTAAAGTGTTACTAAACCCACAACAGTAAAACCAGTCTGTATAAACAGTTAGGCCCCGTACACACGTCCGAGGAACTCGACGGGCAAAACTCATCGTTTTGTTCGTCGAGTTCTGTGTGAAGCCGCCGAGGATCTCGGCGAGCCAACTTTCCTCATTGAACAACGAGGAAATAGAGAACATGTTCTCTATTTGGCTCGACGAGGAACTCGTTGGCTTCCTCGACCGAAAGTGTACACACGGCCGGGTTTCTTGGCAGAATTCAGCTCCGATCGAGTTTCTGGCTGAATTCTGCCGAGAAACTCGGTCGTGTGTACGGGGCCTCAAGCATGCTTGTTGTACTCACTGTGGAACCTAAAGGATCAATCCTGCGCATTGTGTAAAAAGGCTGTTTGATCCATGTTCTGATAGTACAGAGTCTTGGGGGCACTCTGCACATGCTCAGTTTGGTGTGTATTGCTAGAGCGTTTTTTTTTTTTGGAGGGTGCCTGTGGTCGGCACAGAGCAAGCCAGAGGGACAGGATTTATGCAGCCTCATAGGACAGTTGGAGGAGAATAAAAAAACGCCTCCTAAAAGCTTTAACCAGTGCTTCGCTGGACACTGATAGACGTCAGAAGACTGCTATATACTGCTGATGAGAAAAGGTATTTAGCAGTTTATATTTACAAAAAATAATTGCATTTTCATGTTCTGTGTACTGTTGGAGACCAGATATAGTGAATGCAGGGTCCTGGGTTTAGTAACACTTTAATATAAAGTCAATAGAGTGGGGAAGATTATGCAGACACCTCCTCTCCGGTTTATCAGGAGGAAAATAATGAAGAACAAATGGTGTTTTCTTCCTGTCCCATAGTATTCCCCCATATGATCCTCAACAAGCAGTGTCTGCAGATAACCAACAAAAAATTAGGACATCCAGTATACAATTCTGCATCTTTGGTGCAATAATTCAAGGCCCAGACGTTTTCAAGAATATTCCAAAATAATGTCTTAATTACATATGTGTATGGGTAACCTCAGATTTGTACAAAAGGAAAAATGTTCTGAACAATTCCAATGTCACTGTACAACAAAAACACTGCAAGCAATTGCAACAACCAGACTTGTTACATTTGGAGGGAAAACCCCAAAGAAAGCAGGTTGGAAAATATATATTTTTTATGCAAGAGAAAGAAGCTCTTGATGCGTATAGCTGTAGTTTAATGCCTATATTATAACGTGCAATAAAAAAAGAACAATATATTACCCAAGAACTTTTTATGTTGTACACACACACCCCCCACACATTTTCACGAAACCCCCACTTTGCCAGTTCTGTAATCAGAAATTTACATTTATCAGTTTGCTCTTTTTAAATATAACAAATATCAAATAAATACTATACTTCCTCTGGACAGCAATAGGTTAGCTAACCATGATTGTAGTACAAGACAAGGGAATGGCAGGTCCAATTAATGACACACCTACCAATTATGTAAATTGATGCAGGCCCTTTGCTACTCACAATGATCAGGTTTTGTTGCTGTAGCCAAACAGACTAGGCAAAAAATGGGGGTAAGGCAAACCTCAGATGAGGGACCCTAAAAGAAAAGCAGCTACCAAGGCAACAACCGCCAATATTAGAGACTTATAAAAATGCAAACATATTTATTCAATTCAAGGTTTTAAAGAATAAAAACATGGCTGATGCCGCGTACACATGATCATTTTTCAGCATGTCGAAAAAACGATGTTTTCCCAACTTTATCATTAAAACGATGTTGCCCACACACCATCGTTTTTAAAAAATGATCTAGCAAAGCACGGTGACGTACAACACATACAACGGCACTATAAAGGGGAAGTTCCATTCCCCTTTGGGCTGCTTTTAGCCGATTCCGTGTTAATAAAAGACGATTTGCGCTTTTCTGTCTGTTACAGCGTGATGAATGTGTACGAACGGTAGTTTTACCAGAACAAGAGCTCCCGTCTCATAACTTGCTTCTGAGAATGCGCAGGTTTTTTACGTCGTTTTAGCCCACACACGATCATTTTTTACAACCCGAAAAACGACATAGTTTAAAACTACGTTACAAAATGAAGTATGTTCGAATTTTTTATTTGTCGTTTTTCAGAACCTGAAAAATGATATGAAGCCCACACACCATCATTTTAAATGACGTTTTTGAAAAACAACGTTTTTTTCATGCTGAAAAATGATCGTGTGTACGCGGCATTAGAATACTGAGATAAAGAGTATCGTCTTCACCGGTTACAGATAAGATGTCCCACACTACTGAGATAGACTGTGGTTGTAACATCTATGATGCTACTTCTCTGATACAAACCCCGTTCTGTCCTATTCAGACAGCTGCGCTTAGTTTTACAAGTTACCCGCGTCACTTCCGGTGCGCGCGCATGTGCGTTCCACGCTGGAACGCGGAAGTGCGACCAGCGTCTTTTCCAAATTTCCCCGCGAATTCGCGGCTATTTAAACCCCCCGAGATGACGGCAGAGTGTTCCGTTATTTTGTCGGATACCTGCCGTCACCTTGGAACACCCTGCCTACACGCTCCACCTCAGACGCCTCCAGAGACCAGTCCTCACCTACAGCCACCAGCGCTTGGACCTCACAGGCCTCAGAGGACTTTACCTGACATCCACTGGCCCTTCTAAAAACATCTTCACTGCTGACACCTCTATACAAACAGGATCTTAATCCCCATGGACTACTGCTCTCAGCAGAACCGCAAGTATCTTTGATAATTAATCTGTTTACCTGTCAGCATTGTTACTAGTTACATAATCCCCATGGACTACTGCTCTCAGCAGAACCTCAAGTATCTTGATATTTAATCTGTTTACCTACCAACATTGTTACTAGTTACATTGGTGATTACTGAAGTCTCACACTACTTATGTCTCATGATATTTATGGACTATACCTATATCTATTATCTACTCTAATGTGAAGTAACATTATAGTTCCTATCTACTGTGGATGTTCATGTAGTTATATCAATATCTCAATACCTGCTTAATAGTCCACATAAAAGAGTATGCTCATTATTCTCTTCTTTTTAGCTTATGAGGTAATAAGCTAGTTTAAGTTGGTATCGGTAAGAGGATATGATGATTTAACCCCAAACTTTCTAACTGTATAGAGAGTGACCTGGTGGTTAGACCTGACAAGCCTCTGCAGCTGCGATCCAAACACAATAAATAACATTCCACGGCAGTAAATAAAAACATTCCTTACATAATAACGGAACCCCTTAATAAAGAAAATTGTTGTAATGGAACCAGCAGAGCTTGCAAACCACCTTGTTGGACTTTCACAAAGAGTCGATAATCTTACAGCCACTATGAACGAACTTCGCCTAGAAAATGATACTTTACGCAACCAAAATTTTGTCCAAGCTAGGGACAGGCCTGAACCTAAGGTCTGCGCCCCAGAACCATTTTCAGGAGACCGAAAAATTTTCCGTCAGTTTATTAGCTCCTGTCGTCTCATGTGTGATTTGCGCCCACGAACCTATTATTCAGACAGGGTTCGCATCCTCACCCTTATCTCCTATTTAAAGGGAGAACCTAGGCTCTGGGCTGACGCATATCTGCTTGAACATGGTGAATTACTTGGTGCTTTCGAGACCTTTCTGGATGAGATGTCACTTCTATATGAAGATCCTAATAGACAGCTAACAGCGGAAAATAATATTAGGAGCCTTAAACAAGGGAAGAGACCAGTGGAGGAGTTCATATCTGAATTCAAATGTTGGTGTAGAGAAACGCAGTGGACTGATATATCCTTGCGAAACCAATTCAGACTTGGTTTGTCTGAATCTATGAAGGATGAGTTAGCACGTGTGGAACTCCCTGCAACTCTAGAAGAGCTTATGCATCTTTCACTCACCATAGACCGACGCCTCAGGGAGAGGAAGGCTGAAAGAGGCAACACCTACTTACCTCCCCAATTCAGAAGGTCTAAATCACCACCAAAGGAGGTTCCTATGGAACTGGGAGCCGTCAAGGGCCCTCTGTCACAAGCTGAGAAACAGCGCCGTAGAGCCCATAACCTCTGTCTATATTGCGCAGCTCCAGATCACTTAGTCTCCACCTGCCCACTCCTAAGGAGGAACATTGAAGGTAACATATCTAATATATGTAAGACCATTCCACCTAGTAGTACCACTAATCGTTTCATTTATGTCTCCCTTACCTTACAGTGGGACCAAGATAGAATCACTATCAACGCAATGATCGACACCGGTGCCTGTGGCAACTTTATTGATTTAAATATTGTGAATGAAAATAAAATTCCCTGTGTGCTTAAACAAAATCCACTCTCTGTCACTTTTATTGATGGTTCTACCTCTTCTTCTGGCCCAATTTCCTCTCAGACCTCACCCCTACTGGTCACTTCTGGGAATAACCATACAGAGACTCTTGTTTTTGACGTTATCCCATCTCCAATATTCCCAATTGTTCTTGGTCTACCCTGGTTATTATGCCACCAACCAACTTTCCTTTGGTCTAACCACTCTCTCAATTTAAATTCCACTTTCTGTCAAAGTAATTGTTACCCAAAACATACCATCCTCGCCACAGAAGTAAGCTGTAAAGATTTACCTGACTACATACAGGATTTTTTAGATGTATTCAGTAAAATTAACGCGGACATTCTTCCCCCTCATCGTATATACGACTGCCCTATAGATTTAAATCCAGACAGTCCAATCCCTACTGCTCGTATTTATCCGCTCTCACAACCAGAACTTGAACATCTTAAGGTCTACCTAGACGAAAATCTAAAGAAGGGCTTTATTAGACCTTCCACTTCGCCAGCAAGTGCTGCCATGTTCTTTGTCAAAAACAAGGATGGATCTTTACGCCCTATCATTGACTACAGAGCCCTAAACACTATTACCATAAAGAATCGATACCCACTCCCTCTCATTCCGGAACTTATCGAACGTCTTCAAACTTCAAAAATGTTCACAAAACTAGATCTTAGAGGAGCCTACAACTTAATCAGGATTCGTCCAGGAGACGAATGGAAGACCGCTTTCAAAACCCGCTATGGACTCTATGAATACACTGTTATGCCATTTGGGTTGTGTAATGCACCCGCGACATTCCAATGGTTCATAAATGACATCTTTCGAGATTTGCTTGACATCTGTGTGGTAATATACCTGGACGATATATTGATTTATTCCGATTCAATTGAAGAACATATCAAACATGTTCGATGGGTTCTAGCTAGGCTTAGAACGCATTCTCTATATGCCAAGCTGGAGAAATGCGTTTTCGGCCAGTCTAGCATTTCATTCCTTGGGTACCAAATTACACCTGACGGTATCCAGATGGACCGCTCAAAGGTGGATTGTATCATTTCTTGGCCAATTCCTCAATCAAGGAAAGCTCTTCAACGCTTCCTTGGTTTTTCCATCTACTATCGTAAATTCATAAAAAACTTCTCAGCTATTGTCAAACCTTTAAGTGCCCTCACCAGCACCAAGACACCCTTTTCCTGGACTAAGGAAGCCCAGGAATCCTTTGACTCTCTTAAACTCTCCTACACTACAGCCCCAATTCTAGAACTACCTAACCCACAGTATCATTTCACCGTGGAAGTGGATGCCTCCCATTATGCATTAGGTGCTATTCTTTCACAACGTCCAACCCTCTCCGAACCACTTCATCCTGTTGCATTTTACTCCAGGACCCTATCACCAGCGGAAAAAAATTATCCTATTGGAGAAAAGGAACTTCTTGCAATCAAAGACGCTTTACAAAACTGGAGACATTTATTAGAAGGTTCTACACACCCAATAACCATCCTCACGGATCACCGTAATTTACAACATCTAAAGACATGTAAGACACTCTCAGCCCGCCAAGTCAGGTGGAGTCTCTTTTTTGACAGGTTTGATTTCTACATATCCTACAGGCCTGGTTCACAAAACGTGAAGGCTGACTCCCTTTCACGATTGCATGAGGATCAAAACACTGAGATTCCTCCACTCTCTGTTATTCCATCTAATAGATTCATTGGAGTTTACACCTCTTTCAGACAATTAATCTCACAATCACTCACTACAGATACCACCTCTCTACCAAAGGATCTTACCAAATCTTCAGATGGTGTCTACACTTACAACAACAAAATCTATGTTCCTCCTAATTTACAGCTCCTATTACTTAAACATCTTCATGATTCACCTTTAGCAGGTCACCCTGGGATCAACAAGACTACTCATCTTGTTAAGAGAGACTATTGGTGGCCCAACCTTTCTAAAATGATTTACGACTATGTGACGTCATGTGAGATTTGTGCTCGAAACAAGCATTCCAAGAAACCTCCTTTTGGTCTACTTACCTCTATTCCAATACCTAAAAGACCATGGGATGTTTTGTCGATCGACTTTATAGTTGATTTGCCTAGATCAAACGGTGCCAATACCATCATGGTCACAGTAGATCTACTCACGAAGATTGCACATTTCATCCCCCTGAGGAAATTACCAACTTCCCTTGAGACAGCAAATGCTTTCATTTCCAATATCCTTAAAATTCATGGACTACCCTCTCAAATAATCTCTGATCGTGGTTCCCAATTCATTTCTAGATTTTGGAAGACCCTGTGTAAAAGTCTACAAATCGACCATCGAATGTCCACTGCCTACCATCCGCAAACCAACGGTCAAACAGAACGCCTCAATCAGATCCTTGAACAGTATCTAAGATGCTACTGTACACATCTACAAGACGATTGGTTTCAATTACTTCCATTAGCCGAATTCTCATATAACAACTCAACCAGTTCTTCATCCAGATTCACACCTTTTTTTGCCAATTATGGTTTTCACCCAAACAGTTTACCAACCAGCTACCCCCCAAACGCTGTTCCAGCAGTTGATGATTACCTTTCTACTCTTAAAAATACTTTGAGTACTCTACGTTCCAACTTGGAGATCGCTCAACAAAGACAAAAGAAGAATTATGATGCCCACAGGTCAGCACCTCCTGAATATAAGGTTGGGGATTTGGTTTGGCTATCCACACGTAATCTTCATTTTAAATTACCCTCAAAGAAGTTAGGCACGCAATTCACGGGACCTTTCCAGATCACCCATTTGATTAACCCTAATGCTGTTAGATTGCTTTTACCCACAGATTGGAAAATACATTCGTCTTTTCATGTCTCTCTCATTAAACCTTATATTCCTAACCCATTCCCTAACAGGAAACCTTGCCCACCTCCACCTGTGGAAGTACTTGGTCAGACTGAATACGAAGTTGAAAAAATCCTAGACTCTAGAAGACGTGCTTCTACCCTTCAATATTTGGTACGATGGAAGGGTTATGATCAAAACGATGATTCTTGGGAAAATTCCTCAGACATACATGCCCCTCGCTTGGTAAGACTCTTTCACCAAAGATACCCAGACCGACCATCTCCTTCTGGGAACACCCGTGGTGCCCCCTTGAGGAGGGGAGTATGTAACATCTATGATGCTACTTCTCTGATACAAACCCCGTTCTGTCCTATTCAGACAGCTGCGCTTAGTTTTACAAGTTACCCGCGTCACTTCCGGTGCGCGCGCATGTGCGTTCCACGCTGGAACGCGGAAGTGCGACCAACGTCTTTTCCAAATTTCCCCGCGAATTCGCGGCTATTTAAACCCCCCGAGATGACGGCAGAGTGTTCCGTTATTTTGTCGGATACCTGCCGTCACCTTGGAACACCCTGCCTACACGCTCCACCTCAGACGCCTCCAGAGACCAGTCCTCACCTACAGCCACCAGCGCTTGGACCTCACAGGCCTCAGAGGACTTTACCTGACATCCACTGGCCCTTCTAAAAACATCTTCACTGCTGACACCTCTATACAAACAGGATCTTAATCCCCATGGACTACTGCTCTCAGCAGAACCGCAAGTATCTTTGATAATTAATCTGTTTACCTGTCAGCATTGTTACTAGTTACATAATCCCCATGGACTACTGCTCTCAGCAGAACCTCAAGTATCTTGATATTTAATCTGTTTACCTACCAACATTGTTACTAGTTACATTGGTGATTACTGAAGTCTCACACTACTTATGTCTCATGATATTTATGGACTATACCTATATCTATTATCTACTCTAATGTGAAGTAACATTATAGTTCCTATCTACTGTGGATGTTCATGTAGTTATATCAATATCTCAATACCTGCTTAATAGTCCACATAAAAGAGTATGCTCATTATTCTCTTCTTTTTAGCTTATGAGGTAATAAGCTAGTTTAAGTTGGTATCGGTAAGAGGATATGATGATTTAACCCCAAACTTTCTAACTGTATAGAGCAGGGGTAGTGAATTAAAATTCACGGGGGTCCGGACGGAAAAAAATTCTTCCAGCGGAGGTCCGAATGTCATATTGGTGCTATGACGCCACATGATATCCTCCACTTCACAGCGCCCCCCCACCACACATATGCACACACCTTTAAGACCCACACACCATCGAAATCGACTTAAAAATCGCAAAATAAATTTCTTTCATTTTTATGCAGCACAGATCAGTTGCGGTGCATAGAAACAGAATGCATTTTGTACCACACTGCTCAGCACACAGGGGCGCTGTTTCAATGTGAACAGGACACATAGAAAACAGACCTGTGTTTTGCCAGTGCAGAAATCATAGAACCCCTTTTACATCACATCCCCCTGCCTCATCACAAACCCCCCATTACAGACTGACCCCCCCAAATCACAGATCCCCCATCCCAGACTGACCCCCCAAATCACAGACCCCCATCACATACCGATCCCCCCCAATCACAGATGGACACCCCCAGCACAGACTGATTCCCCACAATCACAGTTGGACCCCCCAATCACAGACTGAACCCCCACAATCACAGATCCCCCTATTACAGGCTGACCCCCCCCCCCGATCAGATCCCCCAAATCACAGACCCCCTATTACAGACTGATCCCCCAATCACAGATGGACCCCCCCAATCACAGATGGACCCCCCACAATCACAGACCACCCCATCACAGACTGAACCCCCCCACAATCACCCCCCCCCCCCAAATCAGACCCCACATCAGACTGATCCCCTCTAAATTACAAACTGAACCCCCCACAAACACAGATCCCCCCATCACAGACTGACCCCCCAAATCAGACCCCCTATAACAGACTGACCCCCCAAATTCACAGACCACCCCATCACAGACTGACCCCCCCAATCACAGACCCCACTATCATAGACTGATCCCCCCACAATCACAGGCTGAACCCCCCCACAATCACAGACCTCCCCAATTACAGACCACCCCATCACAGACTGAACCCCCCCCCCCACAATCACAGATCCCCCCCTATCACAAACTGACCCCCCAAATCACAGACCTCCTATCACAGACTGACCCCCCAAATCAGATTTAACCCTCCCCCCAATTACAAACTGAACCCCCCCACCCACAATCACAGAACACCCCATCTTAGACTGAACCCCCCACAATCACAGATCTCCCTATCACAGACTGACCCCCCCCCCAAATCAGACCCCCTATCACAGACTGACCCACCAATCAGACGGAGCCCCCAAATTCACAGACCCCCCCATCACAGACTGAACAACCCCCTCCCTACAATAACAGACCCCCCCCCATCGCAGACTGACTTCCCCCCCATCACAAGCCTCTCAATAGCAAACCCCTGTCCTGTCCTGTCCTGTCCTGTCCAGCACAACACTCCCCCTCCCCACAGAAAACCTACCTTATTCACACAGGACATGGAGCGTGGCCGCTCTGGACAATGGGCGGGACCTTTCCCATTAAAAGCGAGTGATTTGTTGCTGGGACCGACCCGCTGCCTAGCAACCAATCACCCACTTTTTAACTTAAAAAGTCCCGCCCATTGTCCAGCGCGGTCGTGATTCATGTTTGTGTGAATAAGGCAGACAGGCAGTGTGGGGAGGGGGGAGTGCAGAGACGGCACAGACCTGCTGCGCCTGCCATGCTGTGTATATAGCGGCATCGGCAGGCGGGCGAGCCGGTCACAGAGACACACAGGCGAGGCTGCGGTCCGGGTAGAATGGCCACTGGGGCCGGAACCGGACCGCGGTCCGCCATTTAGTGACGCCCGGTATAGAGAGTGACCTGGTGGTTAGACCTGACAAGCCTCTGCAGCTGCGATCCAAACACAATAAATAACATTCCACGGCAGTAAATAAAAACATTCCTTACAGTGGTTCACAAACAATGGACACACAGACAAAAACCAAATCACAAACACATAACAAAGGTCTGGACGCCAAGTTACCATACACACAGTCAGGAAGACACTGGCTGCAAAAACTGGCTGCAAAAAGTGCCTAGAGGCGATTCAGTTCGCATGTGCAGCGCTATACAAGTCACTCATTCATTCATTCACAGGGATTGCCGGGGGAAATACAAATAAAGAAGATATTTCTCAAATGAGAAATCTAATCTAGGCAAGCTGTGTGTGTATGGCCCCTGTCCAGACTAAGCTATGCCACTCATTGTTGCAAAATGCCTTGATGTCATCACGGTCACATGACGCCGACCAAACGATCCCCCAATCAACAGGCTTCGGGAAAACAGGAACCCGATTGGTGGCTACAATAGTTCACAGACTTGTATGGGAACCAACGCGGATTACGCCAAGGGTATTCCGTGAATCACCCGGCTGCAACGGCTTCTAAGTAGCGGAGTATGCTCATCTGATCACGGGCGGCCTAAGACAAGCAAACACGGACCCCATGATCACGGCCATGAGACCGGAAGGCAGCCGACCACAGGATTTGGTAATGTAGGATCGCTTCCCTGTCCCAAGCTCTGCTTCGGATTCGGTATGCACAATTGTAAATGCCAATATGTCTGTCTGCTAATCTGACTTACAACTCGCTTATTAAGTGGAATCTGACTCTTTTGCCTAACCATGATTGTACCATTACATTGTGAATATAAAATATATAATGAGTCAGAAAAGGTAAAGTAGCTTTCAGATTAAGATAAATAATTGGAGTCCTGAATTATTGACGATCTTCATCTATTATGTTCAATCTTCTAATTGAACATAATAGTGCATTCAAACCCCACTTTGGTTCCATATTTTGATGTAGTTCTGAAAGTTTCCTTTCTCACATATAAAAGAACTCTATTATGGCAAGGAGAGTGGTCTGCCTATCAGAATGTGCAGTAATCCCAGGCAAAGTGTCTGCAGTCCGTTACCCAAACCGGGAAACAGATTACAGGCAAATACATGAGATTATTTATAAACCGTATTCAAGATTGTGGCAGTTTGAATCATCATGGGTACCTTTAACACTAGGAATTGAATTCCCAATGTTTAACTTCCAGATTGTTGGTTGCAATGTTTGTAACATACAAATGTTATCGTTATGAAACTATCTTTACAACCCATCTCGAGTCTGCTGCAAAGTCAGGAGAAGGCTTGGAGACAATTTATAACAGGGTGAAATGAAAGCCCATTTCCGTGGAAATAGATATGCAGCCATACTTTATTTTAACAACCTCCCGTCTACTAGTTTTATTTCCACTTTTCTGTTACAGTAGCAGTTTTTTTTTTGATCCAAAATAAAGTTTTATTGAAGCACCAAAAGAAATTTACATACATCGAGAATACTTCCAATCATAAATCATTAGACAGCAATCCATTACACATTTCAGCTTTGGTAAACCTTCGCAGTACATCATCCACCAACATGACAAAATCCACTCCCATCCCGTCCCTGCCTCCCCCCCCCCCCCCCCCACATACATGCTTCTCCCGTCCCTAGTCCCGATCACATTGACAGTATAGGAATCTAGGAATCAAGTTGGAGTGCTCAAACAGAGTATCCTACCTGTGACCAGGTCCACCGGTGCCAAGCCCGGTACATCTAGCCACCTGCCCCATAGCTTCTCGAACTTCTGGGAGCAACCTCTATGTTGGTATATCACTTTCTCTTTGCGCAGCATTTCCCCCATTAGGTTGATCCATTCCCTCATGCTGGGGGGCTCCTCCGCTATCCAATGAGTCATTATAAGTTTGCGGGCCAGAAACAGGGACCTAATGACCGCCACTTTGGTACTCTCCTCCCACTCCAGTTCATCCAGTATAAGTAGCAGGCAGTGTTTTGGGTCAACAGGCAGCGTTATCAGGAACACCCTGTTAATGGTGTCCACTACGCCCACCCAATATGGGTGAAGCTTCGGGCATCTCCACAATAGGTGAATCAAGTCACCATGGTCTCTCTTACACCTGGTGCACAGCGGGGTGGGTCGTAACCCCATAGCAAACAGTCTGTGGGGGGTGTAGTACACTCTCAGTAGTAGGTATAGTTGCGATACCTTATGGGATACATTCAGGGAGCAGATTGGCACCGCCTGTAGAGCCTCATCCCACTGTTCACCATCCATCGGGCCCAGGTCCCCCTCCCACTTGGCTCTCACTCTCAGCGGGTGTTTGGTCATGAAACTGTGTAACAGCATGTTATAGCATTGCAATATAAACCCCTTGGTAGAGGTCGCCCCTGCAATCAGATTGAACAGAGGGGTAGGGGAGGGAAGCCACTCCGTAGCGTCGCCCTGGGCCCGCACTGCATGTCTAAGTTGCATGTAATAGAACTGCATCGACATCGGTAGTTGAAAAAGCTCCCTTAGAGTCTCAAATGAGAGTAGGTTCCCGTTCCGAAATATCTGCCCCAGATGGGTTATCCCATATCTTTTCCAAAGTGCCCCATGCTGTAACTTTGCTAACTCAGGGTATGATTCATTCGACCAGATGGGGCTATATTCCGTGAACCCTGTTACTCCCTGCAAGTACCTAGCTTTGTTCCACACTTTTTGCATAAGGTTGTAGGTAGGGTATTGTTTGTTTGGCTTCCCAAAGGCCAACGCTTCCAGGGCAGGTGCTACCGACTCCCTCCCAACTGTATGGAGCATCACCATCTCAGAGGAGCCTCCTCCCTCCCCCTCCCTCCCCTCCCCAGTGCGAACCTCACCCACCAGCTGCTGCAGCTGAGCGGCTATATAGTATAGCCAGGGATTAGGAAGGGCAAGCCCTCCCTCATCCTTCGGGCATTGGAGATTTTCCAGCTTAATCCTGGGGGTACGGTTTTTCCATATAAGTGAGCGAAACAGTGCATTAACAATACGGAATACCTTCAAAGTCACTACTGTGGGGGTATTGTGAAGGACATAGAGCAGTTGGGGCATAAGGATCATTTTGATCAAATTTACCCTGCCAGCTACCGACAGGCCTAGAGAATTCCACGTTTTAATGCGGTCACGAAATTTTTGCAGCAGCGGGGACACGTTCAGTCGTCCATACTCACATATCTTGGGCGTCACCTGGATACCCAGATATCTGAATGAGGCAGTCATGGGCACCGTGGATGAGGACGGGGGGGGCCCCCCTCGTCAATGAGCATCAGCGAGGACTTGGTCCAATTGATCTGCAGCCCTAAGAATCTACCAAATTCCTTTATCACCGTCATAGCTTCCGTCAGTGAGCCCTCTACGTCTCCCAGCAAGATCATGGTGTCGTCCGCGTATAGCATTATTTTTTCCTGCCTGTCTCCGTATCTGAACCCCACTACCTCCTGACTGGCTCTAATTTTAATAGCGAGTGGTTCTATCACCAAGGCAAACAGCAGAGGTGACAGTGGGCACCCCTGCCGCGTGCCTCTCCCCAAAGAGAAAGTGTGGGATACTGCCCCCGACGACCGAATAGCTGCCCTCGGGTTGAAGTACAATAAGCGGACCCAGGAAATGAAGGTTTCCCCAAACCCAAACCTCCCAAGCACCTCCCATAGATACTCCCACTCAACGCTATCGAAGGCCTTCATAGCGTCCAGTGAGAGAAGGGCCCTCCCTCCCACATTATCAGCTGGGGATTGCATGTTTAAGTATAACCTGCGCAGGTTGACGGCCGTCGACTTGTTAGGCATGAAGCCAGCCTGGTCCGAATGCACCAGACCAGTAATGACCCCATTCAGCCTGATCGCTAACATTTTGGCCAATAGCTTAATATCGCTCTGAAGTAGCGATATCGGTCTGTAGGAGCCCTTTCCAGGCTTTAGTATTAAGACAATGTTAGCCGTAGTCATAGAATCAGGTAAGGTCTGTCTTTCCCTGGCTGCATTAAACACCGCTAAAAGTTTCGGTAAGAGAATACCCGCGTATCGCTTGTATATTTCAATGGGCAATCCGTCTGCCCCCGGTGCCTTAGTTAGGGAACTCAGCCAGGGCTGTCTCCAGCTCCTCCAAAGTAAAGGGGGCGTCTAAGGCCCTTCTCTGCTCACTACCCAACCCGGGGAAGTCAATGCCCTCTAAGTAAGTCAAGAGTTCTGCTCTGGTAGATCGTCCTGTCGGAAGGTACAGGTTCTCGTAGAACCCGGCCAGTTCCGCCAATACAAGGTCCGGGGAGTTCACTATTTTGCCCTCTTTGTTTTTAATAGCTCCTATGCTGGGGGACCTCCGCTGAGAGTTGGCTATTCTTGCTAGCATACGTCCTGTACTTTCACCCTCCTCAAAGTACGCCAATCTAGAGAAGAATAGCTTCTTTTCTGCCTTGGAGGCGAGCAGCCGCTCATAAGCTGATTGAGCTGACTGCCATACCTCTCTAGCAGCCTCCGTAGGGGTTTGCACGAAGGCCTCCTCCAGGGCCGTTGTTACAGTAGCAGTTTAAAGGCACTAGTTATACCCAGTGCCTTCAGTAACCAGCAGTTAGTAACAAAACTAGGGCTGAAAGCAGCATTTTCTTCAGGAAAATGTATATGTAAAGTAAAACGAAGACACCTGTCACACTGCCGACGCCCATAGTGTCGGCAGTAAAACGCAGCTATTTTACTGACGGATTTGCGGCGCATTTTGGCCGATAGCGGGTGCTTTTAACCCCCGCTAGCGGCCGAGAAAGGGTTAATACTGCCCGCAATGGGCTGCAACAGTGGCGTATTGCAGCGGTACCGCTTTGCTGCCCATTGATTTCAATGGGCAGGAGTGCAATACCAGAAGGGAGTTCACCACTGCTAATGTGCTCCAAAGAAGCTGCTGGCAGGACTTTTTCTGACGCCCTGCCAGTGCACTGCTCCAGTATGAAAGCCCTCTATGCCTATGCCTATACCAACTCTGACATTTTTCTCCCTAAGCTGCATGATCTCTTTAACAGTATTTTTGACTTCAGTACTCTTCCACAATGAGAGAGGCAAACTGGGCAAAATCCTACCAACCCATCTCCCTTCTGCAGGTGGATATGAAAATCTTAGCAAAAGTGTTTGCTTCTCGTCGCAAAAAAGCTATATTGTTACTTTTCCATCCTAGACAGACAAGTTTCACTGCTATGAACATTAGACGCATGTTTATAAACATACAAGCCTCCCATGATGTCATAGGTACTAGAGTGCTGGTGTCATTGGATGCAGCCAAAGCATTCGAGTCAGTGGAATGGGAATACCTCTAGGAGTGTTTACAGTGCTTTGGTTTTGGCCCTAAAATTCATAAAGTGAGTGCAACTCCTTTACCAGTCCCTGGTATCCCAGGTCTTAGTTAATGTTTGGGTGTAAGATTATTTTCCCTTGGAGAGGGGGACCCATCAGGGATGACCCCTCTACCCTCTCCTCTAAAAACTTTTTTTTTTGCTAGAAAATTACTTAGACCCCCCAAACATTATATATTTATTTTTTTATAACACCTTGGAGAATAAAATGGCTGTTGTTGCAGTACTTTCTGTCACACCGTATTTGCGCAGCGGTCTTACAAGCGCACTTTTTTGTGGAAAAAATACAGAGGTGTAAGAGAGGCCTTCCTCATCATATCAGGCTCTGCTACCAGGTAGGTGACCTGGGCTAGGCCCCCACTTGGTGTCATGGGTAAAATACATTTAATCAAAATTATTCTATTGCCCATAATACTTTACAAACTGTGGCACACCCCCACGTATGTACCACTAAAACTCTTTAAGACCATGCATTCTATCCTGAACACCTTTATGGTAATGGTAGGCATAAATTACTGTGGCTGATATTAAAAAAAAAAAAACAGTGGCTTTGAGGTTTTCAGCTGTATTTATACTGAAATTAAATTACACATAGGTGTGTTCTATTTACTAATTAGGTGACTTCTGAAGGAAATTGGTTCCACTAGATTTTACTTGGGGGTATCAGAGTAAAGGGGGTGAATACAAATGCCCACCATACATTTCAGATATTTATTTGTAAAAAAAAAAAAAAAATTGAAAACCATTTATCATTTTCCTTCCACTCCACAATTATGTGCTACTTGGTTTATCACATAATATCCCAATAAAATACATTTACGTTTTTGGTTGTAACATGACAAAATGTGGAAAATTTCAAGGGGTATGAATACTTTTTCAACTCACTGTACACAGAGGTTGTCCCTCGAAATATAACAAAATCTGGGACCGTTAGCTGGCACAGCCCTGCACTTTTGAAAGGCACTTTGTTTCTCTATGCAGTAAACCTTCACTCAGGGACTTCTTCTATAATACAGTACTCCCGTTTTAGTCTCTCATTCCACCTATGACTAAGAGCGACATGCTGGCTCTCTGGGGAAACACTATGGTCTCACAGGGGATTTATAATTATTATTGTCATCATTGTTGGTTATTAAAACAAAAAACTCCCTTGCTACCTTGTTTAATTAAATGAGTGACTATTATGTGCTATCATATAAGTTGCTGCAAACACCTACTTCCCACAAACTCCAGTACAAAAAAATAATAAAGGGTGCTTTGTAATAAAGGGTTTCACCTATTTAATCTAAGCAATTCTCCCTTAAATTATAAATAAACCTCATGTGCATACATCTCATATAACAAAATAAAAAAAATAAAAAAAACTATATTTTAACCATAGGCCAGTGAATATATAAATTCATGTTTTTACATGCAATACATAATAATAAATGTAGCACCCTGTTCCCAATGAGTGGGTGCTACATGTTAAAATTATAGTTTGTCTGAGCAATATTTTGGCTCAGAAAGATTGTATCTAAATTGTGGTTCTGCTTCAGTTCAGCTGGGTTGCACGTTTTTCCACTTGACAGTAGGTGTCACCTGTCACCACTGGTCAAGGTTGGAAATGCAACAGGTTGAATGTATTGGGTACTCCTTTTTCAGAAGTGGCTCAGAGAGCGTGGTCAACCCGCTGTGCATTATGGGAGAGGATACTTAAGGGGCAGACACCATTTTGCGGGGTCGGTTTTGTCTGATCTGGACCTGAGGGCCCTCCTGGCCTCAGGGATGTGTTGGCGGTTCCAGCCTCGGGGGCCACGTTGGCCTGAGGCTTTGTTAGTGAGATGTAGGCCCAGGAACTTCTGGGGCCTACTGATCCTGTGTCGCCTTGCCTACTGGAAGGGACCGAGTAATTGAGGACTCAATTGGAGGATGCATCCGGATCAACAGCTACCTCACAGTGCTGCCGGAATGGCTGAGAGATCCTGGCACTGTAAGCAATGTTCTTTTTCTTCAGAAGTTAACCCATAGCGCGGTTACACAGGTCTGTGGCAGAGACCGTTGAGGCAATTCTATTTTCACCAAGTCTGTGGCAGAGACTATCCTTTGATTGAGCTTTGCACCGGCTGCTAGGCCCGTGAGAGTGGACCTATCCATTGGTTGCGGGGTCCCGCGTGGAAACAGTTGTTCCTCTGGACCCAAGAGAACATTCGTGATTCGCAAGTAAGATGCCCGAGTCTTCCCTAACCCTCCATCCCTCTTTTCTGAAGTTTGCTGAAGGAGGGAGAAAATAAGACTGGGTGTTTGGCGCAGACATTTCTTTCTTTAACCACCTCTTCAAGGAGAACCCCTGAGACAAGTTCAAGGAACTGTAAGGCCCCTTTCAGACGTGCGGACCGTATGTCCGCTTTTTCATCCATCCCTTTGCGGATGAAAAAGGGACATACATTGGTCCCTATGTGATTGCGGGTGTCAGCGGATAAACATCCGCTGACACCCGTAATCACCCGCCTCCGCAACGATTCGATTTTGCAGACGGAATAATGACCTATTTTTTCTTCCGTCTGCGGATTCGATCGGATGAAGACGGACACACGGTCCCTGTTCATCCGATCCCCCCATAGGCGAGAGTGGAAAAAAGACAGGGCGGTCCCTTCACAGTGTGCGGGGACCGCCCTGTCATCCCACGGCTCAGCGGGGATATACGGAGCGATCCCCGCTGAGCTTACAGACACACAGAGGTGGATCATTACTGATCCGCCCACGTGTGAAAGGGCCCTAAGGTAACGGCAGGCCCAAATCTAATCCAGCAGGTCCTTCGGGGGTAGTGCTACATAAAGTACCAGTATAAGTGCAAAATCTGTTGAGATATATGTGAATATATACACACACACACACACACACACACACACACACACACACACACACACACATCAGTCTCTTGTTGAAAAACAGCTGCCCAATTCTGTTCCATTTGTGTACCATCAATAGTATGCTCAATATTGTCCCTGTGTACCCCAGCTGTGACTGTTTACCACAAACAAGAATATGCACAGTATTATTCCATGTGTACACCAACAGTGGAGCTTCAATACACAATCGCCTCAGATTATCCACCTTTTCTGTGATCTCCACCACCATACAAATATTGCCCTCACATCAAACTGTGGACCAAACAAATAAATTAGGTCTGCAAGTGCATTTCATCTTTAAGGGTAAGTGACTTCACGTCTCCTCTGCTGCTGCTTCCTCCTCCAAGGGGGCAATGGATATGGATGGCTCAAAAAGAGAAGAATGACCTCATTGCATTTCAAATGATTAAACCGTAAGGTAAACAACTTGCATATTTCTGTGCAACATCCTGGTGCACTACAGTGAAACTGCCAATAGTAAACAGTAATAAGAGCCCATTCACACAGGGGCAACACGACTTCCAGCGCGACTTTGGGAGGCAACTTGGACACAACTTGAGTATGAATCACAGCGCGACATGAGGCAACTTCAAGTTGCCTCCAGGACAGGAGGCTTTCCATCGGCCAATCAAACAAGAATCAGCTCTGTGGGAGGGAGGGGGAGGGAGGGGTTTGCCTGAGAAATGTATGTGCTCTTCCTGTATTGTTGCTTCTGTTATGACAGTGATGCGACTTCCATTGAAATCAATGGGTACAAGTTGCCTACAAGTCGGATTGAAGTAGTGCAGGAACCTTTTCTGAAGTCGGAGCGACTGCAGTAGTGTGCATTAAGATGGCTCCATTCACTTACATTGATTTGAGGCGACTAGGGGCGACTTGAAGTCGGATCCAAAGTCGTCCCTGTGTGAATGGGCGCTTAAAGCTGAACTCCAGGAAAAATAAAAATGCTCCTTAGCAGTGGGGTTGCCCTTGCAATTTTAGGTCTATGGGAACAAGAAAAGCAAGTTTGCTTTTCTGATCCTCCGCTTCTGCAGGCCAGGCTCCCTCTGCGATGCAGGACCAGTCCTGGCAGCATCTTCTCCCCTATGCTACAGTGGTTGCCAGTCCTCTGACATCAATTCCAATTCAAGGTCCATAGCCCTGCACTGGACATGAAGACACTGGGAACAGTCCTCTGCTGGAGCGTAGGAGTGCCAGCTGTTGCGACAGTAGAGGATTGGTAGGTAAAACTGTCTTTCCAATCACCTAAACCTAAATGAGCATTTAACCCTTGCAGTTCAGGGGTAGCCCCATTGCAAGGGAGGATTTTTACTTTCCATGGAGTTGGGCCTTAAAGGCATTATAAACTTTCCTACCTGCACCTTGAGATTATTCATCTGCATAAGATGCGCATTGATCATGTAGTTTCATGTTGTCTTTTCTGTTTGTTTGAAACATGAGGCATGGCATTGCACAGGTTAATGCATATCCTCTGTCTGTAGTCTAAGAAAGGAAGCTGCCATCGGCGCGGGAAATGTGGCGTACGAGAGGCCGGACCCACCACGGCGTCGCTCTGGGGCCAAAGACCTTTGTATGATCTGCAGTTTCCATGGTGCTGCACATGATCAGTTATGACACCAGACATTTGATGGTTTGACAGTTTGGATGTAAACTCGATTCATGAAATGTGAGCTGGGCACATCTATCTGCATTGTTTTGTTATCTATCTTCAAAGCACTTAGTCGCTTAGCTCTGTCCTGATCAGTTCCTCTGTTATCAGCCTGATAACTTTTGACAAGCTCTCTGAGGCCCGGAGATAGACCCGTGTGTCCTGTGTGTAGGAGGAGGTTGCTATAAATAGACCAGCAGACTGCTGCACAATTCAGATGCAAGCTCTGCATGTGTGGGGAGAGGGTGTGTGCCTTTCCTCCAATCAGCTGTCCCAGTGTCCATCAATAATCCACTCCTACAGGGTAATGAGGGAGTGAAAATTTGAACAGGACGTTCACTTTCTAAACCGTATATAAATGTGAAGACAGCAGACTGAAATGTAAAACTTATGTAGGGAGATCTGTTTAATCTCTGTGTATCATTTAAGGCTGTTCACTTCACTGTGTATATGGAGGGTTTACATCCACTTAGTCTAATTTAACTGTTTTGAGTTATAGTTAAATCTATGGGTTTAGTTAAAGCGGGGGTTCACCCAAAAATAAACTTTCTTACATTAGCTACATCCCTCCAGCATACTGCTAACATCTGCAGTATGCTGTGTTTTTTTTTTTTTTTACTTATCGTTATACGAGCCCTTGTTATCCGGCTCCGAGCAGGGGATTACTTCCGGGTATAGGCGTTCCTAAGCGAAGAGGAGTTGATTGACGGCTGCTAAAGCGCGTCACGCCTTCCGAAAATACCCAAAGTCACACTCGGGTGTTTACGGCGCCTGCGCAGTCAGCTCTACACGGCAGGCGCCGTAAACGCCTGAGTGTGACTTCGGGTTTTTTCGGAAAGCGTGACGCGCCTTAGCAGCCGTCAATCAACTCCTCTTCGCTTAGAAATGCCCATTCCCCGCAGGATTCCTCGCTCTGAGCCGGATAACAAGGGCTCATATAACGATAAGTACAAAAAAAAAAAACAGCATACTGCAGATGTTAGCAGTATGCTACAGCTAATGTCAAAAAGTGGATTTTTGGGTGAACCTCCGCTTTAAATTGGATCTTTAATCATAAAATTAGGTCCTGCTAGATCACTTCAGGCTGGCCCCTTTTGCGAGTATACAGTAGAACACATGGGTGTGAGCAAACTATTGCATTAGGGTGTGCACCCCAAAGCTCAAATACACATGCCTTTCTCTGAAGCCTCAGCTTCACTGGACAGTAAATGAATGGGAAGTGCTGAGCGGCTTCTTGTTCATTCACAAATGAAAGTAGAGTAAACACAGTTTACTATGCTTTAGTTATGAATAAATGCAGTATGTTCACTGTGTTCATTTAGAAAAAGCAGGGGCTGGTGAATTACATATTGACTACCCCCTTCCCCCGCTCCCCATCTGGGTTGGGGGGGTGCAACACAGGGGGAAGCCCAGGCAGTAGGGGGAATCGCCACCTCACGTAGTGATTAGGGTGTGTGTTTTTTTGAAACCCTTAAATCAATGGGTTTATTTCCGCTTTAGGATTTACTGTTCAGGGGCTCTGGGCTTCAGCAAAATGGCAGCCTCCAGCAAGAAGAAACAGGAACAATGCTAGAGGCAATTTACAGCACATAATGTTGGTAGCATAATTATGAATGTAGATTGGACAGTGCCTTGCGAAAGTATTCAGCCCCCTTGAATTTTTGCGACCTTTTGCCACATTTCAGGCTTCAAACATAAAGATATAAAACTGTAATTTTTTTTTAAGAATCAACAACAAGTGGGACACAATCATGAAGTTGAAAGAAATTTATTGGATATTTCAAACTTTAACAAATAAAAAACTGAAAAATTGGACGTGCAAAATTATTCAGCCCCCTTAAGTTAATACTTTGTAGCGCCACCTTTTGCTGCGATTACAGCTGCAAGTCGCTTGGGGTATGTCTCTATCAGTTTTGCATCGAGAGACTGAAATTTTTGCCCATTCCTCCTTGCAAAACAGCTCGAGCTCAGTGAGGTTGGATGGAGAGCGTTTGTGAACAGCAGTTTTCAGTTCTTTCCACAGATTCTCGATTGGATTCAGGTCTGGACTTTGACTTGGCCATTCTAACACCTGGATATGTTTATTTGTGAACCATTCCATTGTAGATTTTGCTTTATGTTTTGGATCATTGTCTTGTTGGAAGACAAATCTCCGTCCCAGTCTCAGGTCTTTTGCAGACTCCATCAGGTTTTCTTCCAGAATGGTCCTGTATTTGGCTCCATCCATCTTCCCATCAATTTTAACCATCTTCCCTGTCCCTGCTGAAGAAAAGCAGGCCCAAACCATGATGCTGCCACCACCATGTTTGACAGTGGGGATGGTGTGTTCAGGGTAATGAGCTGTGTTGCTTTTACGCCAAACATAACGTTTTGCATTGTTACCAAAAATTTCGATTTTGGTTTCATCTGACCAGAGCACCTTCTTCCACATGTTTGGTGTGTCTCCCAGGTGGCTTGTGGCAAACTTTAAACGACACTTTTTATGGATATCTTTAAGAAATGGCTTTCTTCTTGCCACTCTTCCATAAAGGCCAGATGTGTGCAGTATACAGGGACTGATTGTTGTCCTATGGACAGAGTCTCCCACCTCAGCTGTAGATCTCTGCAGTTCATCCAGAGTGATCATGGGCCTCTTGGCTGCATCTCTGATCAGTCTTCTCCTTGTATGAGCTGAAAGTTTAGAGGGACGGCCAGGTCTTCGTAGATTTGCAATGGTCTGATACTCCTTCCATTTCAATATGATCGCTTGCACAGTGCTCCTTGGGATGTTTAAAGCTTGGGAAATCTTTTTGTATCCAAATCCGGCTTTAACCTCTTGACCACCGCCCCATGTCAAAAAGACGTCCTCCTTTTTAAAGTTGAATATCTCGATAACGGCAGCAGCTGCTGCCACAACCGAGATATTCATCTTTGCAGGGGGCGGTGGTGTACACGATAACGGCGGTCTCCGCGGCGGATTCGCCGCGAGATCGCCGTTATCGGTGGCGGGAGAGGGGCCCCCCCCTCCCGCCGCTCTCCCGCGCTCTCCGCCGCTTACCGGAGCCGTCGGTAGCGGCGGAGGGGATCCGATGTGTCCGGCAGCTGAGCGGGGACGGGACTGAAGGAGAAATCTCCTTCACCCGTCCTCATAGCTCTGCTGGGCGGAAGTGACGTCAAAACGTCAGTCCCGCCCAGCCTCTTAAAGAAACATTTTTTTTTTTGTCATTTGAAAAAATGACATTTTTTTTTTTTTATTTTTTTTTTTGCATTTAAGTCTAATTATGAGATCTGAGGTCTTTTTGACCCCAGATCTCATATTTAAGAGGACCTGTCATGCTTTTTTCTATTACAAGGGATGTTTACATTCCTTGTAATAGGAATAAAAGTGATCAATTTTTTTTATTTTATTTTTTTCAGTGTAAAAAATTATAAAACTAAATAAAAATAAATAAGAAAACCAAAAAAAATTTTTTTAAAGCGCCCCGTCCCGACGAGCTCGCGCGCAGAAGTAAACGCATACGCGAGTAGCGCCCGCATATGAAAACGGTATTCAAACCACACAAGTGAGGTATCGCCGCGATCGTTAGAGCGAGAGCAATAATTCTAGCCCTAGACCTACTCTGCAACTCAAAAAATGCAACCTGTAGAATTTTTTAAACGTCGCCTATCGAGATTTTTAAGGGTAAAAGTTTGACGCCATGCCACGAGCGGGCGCAATTTTTAAGCGTGACATGTTGGGTATCATTTTACTCGGCGTAACATTATCTTTCACAATATATAAAAAAATTGGGCAAAATGTATTGTTGTTATATTTTTTAATTCAAAAAAGTGATTTTTATCCAAAAAAAGTGCGCTTGTAAGACCGCTGCGCAAATACGGTGTGACAAAAAGTATTGCAATGACTGCCATTTTATTCCCTAGGATGTCTGCTAAAAAAAAATATATAATGTTTGGGGGTTCTGATAAATTTTCTAGCAAAAAAATTGTGATTTTCACATGAAGGAGAGAAGTGCCAGAATTTACCTGGTGGGCAAGTGGTTAAACTTCTCCACAACAGTATCTCGGACCTGCCTGGTGTGTTAATGTTCTTCATGATGCTCTCTGTGCTTTAAACGGACCTCTGAGACTATCACAGTGCAGGTGCATTTATACGGAGACTTGATTATACACAGGTGGATTCTATTTATCATCATTAGTCATTTAGGTCAACATTGGATCATTCAGAGATCCTCACTGAACTTCTGGAGAGTTTGCTGCACTGAAAGTAAAAGGGGCTGAATAATTTTGCACGTTCAAGGGGGCCCGAATACTTTCGCAAGGCAAAACTTTTTTCCTTGCTAACTTTTTATCAAGTTGTTATGGATAACGTTCAACTTTAAGGCCTCATGCACACTATACATTTTTACAGCTGGTTCTAGGGGCATATGACATTTTTCTCCCCTGTCTCTAAAGGCCACTCCATGCACACATAGGCTTATAGCAGTGTTTAGTGGCAGGAGCTTTTAGGGCCCATGCGCACTGCATCTCAAAAAAAAAAAGAAAGCAGCCTGCTTTTACGGGCATTTGAGCTTTGTAACAAAAAACAGTTTAAATTAAATTAATCCTCCACAACTATCGTGTCAAAAATTAATGATACAATAACAGAATATACACTGGAAAATAAGAGTAACATCCATAGTACCTCACTTGTAGGATCTGCTATATACATAGAATAGATGGCAAAAAACTCTCTGGCCCGGATTCAGAAAGATAAGCGTATCTTTCTGCGGGCGTAACGTATCAACGTATCTCAGATACGTTACGCCGTCGTAAATTAGGGTGCAAGTTCCGTATTCAGAAAGAACTTGCGCCCTAAGTTACAGCGGCGTAACATATGTGGGCCGGCGTAACCCCGACTAATTCAAATGGGGATGATGTGGGCGTGTTTTATTTAAATTATTGTTGACCCTGCGTATTTTACGCATGCGCCGTTCGTGAAAGAATCCCAGTGCGCATGCTCAAAATAGCAGGGGTAACTTTACGCCTGAAAAAGCCGAACGTAAACAACGTAAAAAAATGCGCCGGGCGGACGTACGGACATACGTTTCTGAATTGCCGTATCTACCTAATTTGCATATTCCTCGCGTAAATATATGGAAGCGCCACCTAGCGGCCAGCGTAAATATGCAGCCTAAGATACAACGGTGTAAGACACTTAGATACGACGCCGCACACTCAGAGATACGACGGCGTATCCGGAGATACAACGGCGTATCCGGAGATACGCCATCGTATCTCCTTTCTGAATCCGGGCCACTATGCTCACTTAGGTCTAAATAGAATACATTACAAGGTCTCTTTTCAGCCTTTAATGTTTTCAAATTTCTGAGGCCAGATTAAGGCATATGTGAAAAATGAGCCTGCACCTTCTGTCTGTTCCTGTATTATTTTACAGTGATATATTCCAGGAAGATGACTGCATTCTTCCATATTTTAGCACAACATGCATATCACTTACATGGCTGTATAGAACTGTCTTATTTCGGGAAGACAGTTGCACACAAACGTACTTGCTTGGAACAAAAGCAATGTGCAGATGGCTTGATTAGTAAAACATGCTCTATTGGAAGGGAATTGGCTGTTTTGAAATGCAAAACTGAAATAACCATTCAAAATATTTGTATTTTTCTTTGCAGAAGGTCAAGAGTAAAATAATGTTTACTAACTTAAATCTTAAAGTGAACATGTACACTAAAATAGACGCCTGCTATTAGCCAGAAAAGCCTCTTCTGTGGCCCTGCCTGATTTAGCATCATTTTGTAACTATGCAGATTACAATATGGTTGTACAATCTTTAGATCTACCAACAACTATCTAGTGCAAGAGCCTGTCTGATATAAATTGATTGAACAGTATAGGTAGGTCCTCGTAATAATTGATTTGGGTAAATCTAAAGTCAATTTTACAAAAGGTTGCATTATCAGATTGTAATGTGTACGATAACCATTAGCAGGGCTGATTCAAGGATATTTGACACCCTAGGCGAAACCTCATTCTGCTGCCCCCCCCCCACCCCTGCTTCCATCCCATTTGCCCTGCCCATGTATATCCCCCACCTTTTTAATGAAGTCTCACCAGCGCCCATCAATGCAGCCTACCAGCGCTAGGGGTGCAACGGATCAAAAAACTCACGGATCGGATCGATCCTCGGATCAGGAGTCACGGATCGGATCATTTTCGGATCAGCAAAAAAAAAAAAGGGTCCGTTTTTTCATTGGTCCAAAAAAAAAAAATGTATATATATTATATATATATATATATATATATATATATATATATATATATATATATATATATATATATATATATATATATATATATAATAAAATAATATATATTTTTTTTTGGACCAATTAAAAAAAGGAACCTTTTTTTTTTTTTTTTTTTTTTTTGCTGATCCGAAAAAAGAGCACAATAGGGTGAGGCTGTTTGGGACTTAAAGTACAATCTTGATGTTTTTACAGCAAAATATATATATATATATTTTGCTGTAAAAACATCAAGATTGTACTTTAAGTCCCAAACAGCCTCACCTGCTTCCTCTTTAATCCACCCCTGTGAATTGCTATTGTGCTCTTTTTTCCCCCTTTCCCCCCCCCTCCTCTCACACCAGTGCTTCACTGCTAACATTCCCATTCAGCTTGCTAGAGCCCAGTGCACAGCGTGACACGCCTCCCCGGGGAGGCGGGGAGGCGTGTCACGCTGGGCTCTGGCAAGCAGACTGGCCGCCGCTCCGGAGCTAGGCCGAAGCCGGGGACTTTCCTAGGCCTAGGCTCCGGAGCGCTCCGCGGATCGCGGGGTGTGCCGATCCGAACGGGGTGGCCCGTTCGGATCACGGATAGGTGACGATCCGTTACACCCCTAACCAGCGCCCAACAATGTGTCTGTTGATCTGTGCTCTGCAAAGCTGGGATCGAAGGCTGTTTGTGGGGCTGCGATTTTTGTCAGTCTTTCAGACTGCTCAGTCGCGGCGTGTATCTGTTCATCTGCCGTTTTTTTTAAATGGTCTGATCCATGGTACAATGGCCACTGATCTGACAATAGAGGCCAACAGGGCAGAAAACCACGTTGCAGCAGAGTAATGCAGCAGTCAGTACACCCCAGCAGAAATCTCCAGAAAAATGCGGCTTACAAGAAGATGGCCGCCAGTGAGAAATGAAATACAGCATGGACACCAACCTGGGTGTCGACAGCATGGAGCAAGACACACAGGAAAGCAGAATCTCTTATGCGGCTTTATACCTTGTGCAAGTAAAGAAATACA
Organism: Rana temporaria; assembly: GCF_905171775.1. Lineage (NCBI taxonomy): Eukaryota > Metazoa > Chordata > Amphibia > Anura > Ranidae > Rana > Rana temporaria. Next base: position 141,312,146 of record NC_053491.1, on the reverse strand, counting down.
GCATGGACACACCAAACATGGCCGCCGACAGCTGTTTGCAGCTATAGTCACTGATCACATGAAAATAATTTGACAGGCTGGTTGTACTGAAGTTGTTTAGATGGATCGAAATCAGACGGTTCCTGCTGAACCAGCCACATTTTGATCCTTCTATGGCCTGCTTGAGTCCATGTGCATATCACACACACAAAAAAAAAAATCACATTAGTGTCCAGTCCTCTAGTCTCTTGATAGTTACCCTCCTGGGGGACAGGGATTTGCACACAGTGACTAGGGGTCTAAACTGAGGTCACTATTCACAATGCCACAGGACCATCAGTTGCCTCCTCCTGATATCCAGATCAGCAGCCTGCAAAGCACTGAGCAGGCTACAATAATCAATCACTGCTCTACTTGCTACAGAGGAGCCAAACTAAATTTGCCTGAGATCCTATACCCTTACTTGGAGAGTGCTACATGGAATAGGGAGCCTGTGGGAACAAGGAATAAGTAAATGTGTTTTTAACTGGTTCTATTGAAAATATTAACATTTGAACCTTGTAGTGCAGGGGAAGTTCCACTGCCAGGGTATTTTCTTCATGTTCTCAGAGAATAGTTTTAAAGAGTATGTTACCAACATTTCATGTTCGTTATATGTGTATGTTGTACCGTGTACTTGTGTTCCTGCAGGTTACACGGCTTTACTCTTTAAAACTGACTATGCAAGACATGGGGGCACATCCACCTCAGCACACCCTGCCTGTTCTTCAATGGCCAAAACATGTGCCGACATGCCCCCTTGCACAGGCATTCACTGGGAAGATCAGTGCATTGCTGTTTTTACGCCCCACCTCTCCAAGCCCCTTATGAAACTGAGAACAGAGATTAAGTGATGAATCAAAAGATATATATATATATATATAGATATATATATATATATATATATATATATATATATATATATATATTGATATATACACACGTACACACATAGTTGTTTTGCCTTTCATTTCAATTTAAAACTGAATGGGTTGTTGTACAAGGTAACGCTTCACATATACTTTAAGGGTATTGACAGCTCACCTAGAGCTTCTACTAGTGGCAAATTACATACTGTACATACAGGACTAAATAGCATTACTTTGTATTAAAATAATAAAAAAATACTGAGTAACAAAAAAATACATACAACAGTATTAAAATGTAATCAGACCTTACCAGATGCGCGTCTTGAGAATCTGCTTATTACAGGAGCTGAAAGATATAACAAATATGTGGTTAATAATTGTAATGAAAACAGAAAATTACATATTACATACAAAAAAAAAAAAAACAATTACTGTATGTGACCATTTAGTATAAGTTTTGGGCTTCCTTATGTACCCACATGTAATAATTCCTGCTTCTCACAGAGAGATCAATCATTGACAATGCCTTATTATGTGCCCTTTGCAGCTCCTGTGTACAGAGGTGTAAAATCCCTGGTGCTTCCTGGTACCCGGGGAGCCACATGGGCTGCATATAACGGACAATAAAAGTAAATGGCTGCATGCAGCCAAGCTCGGATAAACGTTGATGGTTTCTGCATCAGTGTTTACCCGTGCAAACACCGCTTCTCCCCGAAAGCAAAAGTGTGGAAGCCAGCAGCATTTACCCGAGCATGCCCATATACAGCCACTCGCTTGTACTGACAGCTGTATACGGCATTGCGCAGCTCAACACATAGGCTGCCAAGCGTGCATGTGCATTTGGCCTAACTGCAAATAGGTTACTTGTTATTGACTTATTCCTACAGATTACTGCACTTTTACCTTTTTGTTACTTAGTAAAAAATACAGTTCCTTTAATAAAGCACTTACATATGCCAAATGCAACATATATTCCAGGGGTAGTGAATTAAAATTCACGGGGGTCCGTCAGAAAAATGTTCTTCTAACGGAGGTACAAGTGTCACATTGGTGCTATGACTTCACGTAATCTGCTCCACATCGCAGCCTCCTGTGCACGTCACAAGTCCCCCATCACAGACTGACCCCCCATCACAGACTGACCCCCCCTCCATCGCAGACTGACCCCCCCATCGCAGACTGGACCCCCTCATCACAGACTGGACCCCCCCATCACAGACTGACCCCCCAATCACAGACTGACCCCCCAATCACAGACTGGCCCCATCACAGACTGGCCCCCTCATCACAGACTGACCCCCCCAATCACAAACTGACCCCCCCCAATCACAAACTAGCCCCCCATCACAGACCCCCTTCAATAGTAGACTCCTGTCCTGCACAGCACTCCCCACAGAGCCCTACCTTATTCACACAAGACGGAAAGCACGGCAGCCCTGGACTACCAGGCAGGACTTTTCACATTAAGTGCAAGTTCACACCAGATGCCGTTCCGTGTGCTTTTTTTTCTGCACTAAAAATGCATGCACAGTGTTTTCCATGTATTCCAATGACTCTAGTTCACACCATGCAGTCAGTTTCCGGTGCAGAAACTGACCGGAAATTGACTGCATGGTGTGAAGTAGAGTCATTGGAATACATGGAAAACACTGTGCATGCATTTTGTGCAGAGAAAAAGCGCACAGATCTGCACAGAACTGCATCTTGTGTGAACTGGCCCTAAGGGTGAGTAATTAATTGCTGGGACCGCCCCGCTGCGTAGCAACCAATCACCCGCTTCTTAACTTAAAAAGTCCCACTCCTTTGTCCAGAGCGGCTGCGCTTCTCATCTTGTGTGAATAAGACAGGCAGTATGAGGAGGGGGCAGTGCAGCGATCCTATTGAAAGGGACAGACCCGTGCAGGGTGCACCTGCCAGGCTGTGAACATAGCAGCACCCGGCAGCAAGGAGAGGACACACAGGCAACTATTTGGCGAGGCTGCTGTCTGGATAGTATGGCTACTGGGACAGGAACCGGACCGCGGTCCGCCATTTAGTGATGCCTGATATATTCTGCCTTGTGTCTTGTTTCAGTTACATTTAGAAATGTAGAGTTTAATGAACTGCAAAGAAAGCTGGTGCTTTAACATCCCACGATGTTCATAGCATAGAGAAATCTAACATGCAAACTGTAAATTTGTAGCATATGGCTTGACATCAGCTTCTTTACAAATGAAAATGGAAATGTACCCAGATGTCACTCATAAAAATCTTAACAGATCAGCTGGTCCGGGTGACAAAAGTATTTTCAAAATTAAAAGAGAAAAAAATGTCACAATACATTGCAGATGAAGATAAACAAATTACTAAATTAAGGGGAGATTGTATGTGTATGTCATATATATATATATATATATATATATATATATATATATATATATATATATATATATATATATATATATACATATATATATACACACACACACACACACACACACATATACACACACACATACATACATACATACACAGTCATGGCCAAAATTGTTGGCACCCCAGAAATTTTTCCAGAAAATCAAGTATTTCTCACAGAAAAGTATTGCAGTAACACATGTTTTGCTATACACATGTTTATTCCCTTTGTGTGTATTGGAACAAAACAAAAAAGGGAGGGAAAAAAAGCTAATTGGACATAATGTCACACAAATCTCCAAAAATGGGCTGGTCAAAATTCTTGGCACCCTTTCAAAATTGTGGATAAATAAGATTGTTTCAAGCATGAGATGCTCCTTTAAACTCACCTGGGGCAAGTAACGGGTGTGGGCAATATAAAAATCACACCTGAAAGCAGATAAAAAGGAGAGAAGTTCACTTAGGGCCCTTTCACACGTACGGGCCGTATGTCCGCATTTTCATCCGTCCGTTGCGGATGAAAACGGGACATACATTGGTCCCTATGTGATTACGGGTGTCAGCGGATGACCATCTACTGACACCCGTAATTGTCCGCCTCCGCAAAGATCCGCATTTGCGGATGGAAGAAAATCCTATTTTTCTTCCGTCTGTTGGATCGGATCGGATGAACACAGACATACGGTCCGTGTTCATCCGATCCCCCATAGGGGAGAGCGGAGGAAAGACAGGGCGGTCCCTGCACAGTGTGTGGAGACCGCCCTGTCAGCTGCCAGCTCAGCGGGGATTTTACAGAGGATCCCCGCTGAGCTTTTGCGGACACACGGAGGCGGATCATCACTGATCCGTTCGTGTGAAAGGGCCCTTAGTCTTTGCATTGTGTGTCTGTGTGTGCCACACTAAGCATGGACAACAGAAAGAGGAGAAGAGAACTGTCTGAGGACTTGAGAACCAAAATTGTGGAAAAATATCAATCTCAAGGTTACAAGACCATCTCCAGAGATCTAGATTTGCTTTTGTCCACAGTGCGCAACATTATCAAGAAGTTTGCAACCCATGGCACTGTAGCTAATCTCTCTGTGCGTGGACAGAAGAGAAAAATTGATAAAAAGTTGCAACACAGGATAGCCTGGATGGTGGATAAGCAGCCCCAAACAAGTTCCAAAGAAATTCAAGCTGTCCTGCAGGCTCAGGGAACATCAGTGTCAGCGCAAACTATCCGTCGACATTTAAATGAAATGAAACGCTATGGCAGGAGACCCAGGAGGACCCCACTGCTGACACAGAGTCATAAAAAAGCAAGACTACAGTTTGCCAAAATGTACTTGAGTAAGCCAAAATCCTTCTGGGAAAACGTCTTGTGGACAGGTGAGACCAAGATAGGGCTTTTTGGTAAAGCACATCATTCTACTGTTTACCAAAAACGGAATGAGGTCTACAAAGAAAAGAACACAGTACCTACAGTGAAATATGGTGGAGGTTATATGATGTTTTGGGGTTGTTTTGCTGCCTCTGGCACTGGGTGCCTTGAATGTGTGCAAGGCATCATAAAATCTGAGGATTACCAAAGGATTTTGGGTCACACTGTGGAGCCCAGTGTCAGAAAGCTGGGTTTACGTCCGAGATCTTGGGTCTTCCAGCAGGACAATGATCCCAAACATACGTCAAAAAGCACCCAGAAATGGATGGCAGCCAAGCACTGGAGAGTTCTAAAGTGGCCAGCAATGAGTCCAGATCTAAATCCCATTGAACACCTGTGGAGAGATCTTAAAATTGCTGTTGGCAAAAGGCGCCCTTCCAATGTGAGAGACCTGGAGCAGTTTGGAAAGAAAGAGTGGTCCAAAATTCCGGGTGAGAGGTGTAAGAAGCTTATTGATGGTTATAGGAAGCAACTGATTTTAGTTATTTTTTTCCAAAGGGTGTGCAACCAAATATTAAGTTGAGGGTGCAAAGAATTTTGACCAGCCCATTTTTGGAGTTTTGTGTGACATTATGTCCAATTTGCTTTTTTTTCCTCCCTTTTTTGTTATGTTCCAATACACACAAAGGGAATAAACACGTGTATAGCAAAACACGTGTTACTGCAATACTTTTCTGTGAGAAATACTTGATTTTCTGGAAAAACTTCTGGGGTGCCAACAATTTCGGCCATGACTGTGTGTGATTATATATAGTAGTGTGAAAAAGTATTTGCCCCCTTCCTGATTTAATTTCTTGCATATTTCTCACATTTTACTATTACTCACACATTTTAATATTACACAATGATAACCCGAGTAAATCAAATTTAGGGGAAATTTTTTTTTAAACTTGCCTGCCCCTATGTAAAAAGGTAATTGCCCCCTCCCATGCTGAATCATGAATAAACTGTGACTAACCACAATTTTTTGGAACGCAGAGTTAAATTTCACTTGCCACACCCAGGCCTGATTACTGACAGACCTGTTGAATCAAGAAATCACATACAAAGAAGCATTCTGACAAAGTGAAGCACGCTAACAAATCACATAAAGCCACTGATCATGCCACAATCTAAAAAAAATCAAGAACAGATTAGAAACAAAGTAATGTACATTTATCAGTCTAGGAAGGGTTCCAACACCATTTCCAAACCCGCTCATCCATGTCTTTATGGACCTTGCTTTGTGCAACAGTCCCAAACAATTTGGTGGGGGGGGGGGGGTTATGGTGTGGAGTTGTTTTCCAGACATTTTGGACAATTTCATGCTTCCAACTTTGTGAGGACCATTACACTATCTCAGAAAGAAGGAATTTCACTGTGATTGGGAAAACCACAATAAGGTGACGGTATGTGGAATTACTGTTGAGCTTCTTCGAACTTTGTTGAAAAATTTCCTGAACCTTTGCATCACTTACTACTGAACCCCTGCACTCTGTGTCCCTTTAATGCCTGGTACACACGATCCGATAATCGTCCGTTTTTTTTGTATGCTAATCTCACGTCGAATCTGATGATTCGGATGTAAAGTCACGAAAATTCTTGTACGGCAGAATAAAAAAATCGGAAGTGATGTCATATGTTGTAATGCATTTTCGAACGACAGCTGTACTGATTAAACGAAAATCATATGATCTGGCATCGTACGAAAAAAATTTCCGTGCATGTCCGATAGAATAAAATCGGATAAACTGTCCTGATCGGCTCTCGGAAACTCTGTACTAATGATCCGATTATAGTACGATCGTTTTGAAAGCGGCATTTTTCGTGCGATTTTCGGATCGTGTGTACGGGGCTTAAGCCACAGCCAGTATTCAGCGAAATTAAAATCACACCCAACTTTTCCTGTGGCGCAGAGCGACACACTTTTTCTCAGCTGTGGGGGCCCAACTTATGATCTTGCACACAGGCCCACTGCTTTCATAAAATACCCCTGACATGAGCTCATTATTGCGCATCCATTCCAGATGCTTGTATGTGACATCACATTCAAGCACGTGGGCTTAAGAGCTGGATCAGCAGGATGAGTGTGCCAGGACAGGTAGATGAGTGTCATCTCTGCTTCCTTTCACCACTCTGCATATCACACATATCATAGATGAGAAGAGGGTACAGTGGCGGAGCAGATGAACAGAAGGGGGTTACAGTTGTATGGCTGAACTCAAATTAGATTTACACAGAAAATAGTGCAGGGAGTTGTTTTTCTCCGCAATAGAATCAGATCGCATGTTCTCACCTACGCGATCCGATTCCTGTGTGAGTTCGCACTGCGATCTGTGAACAAAACTGGGGGTGCCATTAACTTTGTTAATGACACCCGCAGCGCTTCGCACAAGGCAGTGTGAACTGCCTGCGGGAAAGGAGTGATGCGGGAACCGGCGCTGGTTCCAGCATCGCATCAGTGAGAGTGAGAAGTTTACATTTTTTTGTTACAAAATCGGCACACTCAATTTCTCAAAAAAAAGAAAATCGGCACACAGGGCTCAAAAGGTTATCTACCCCTGCTCTAGCATCACCAGACTGCCAAGATCCCCTTAAATATAAATGAATGCTAATAAATGGTCTCAGTAGTAAAGGGGATTTGTATATTCTATGCTTATTGATGCTTTTGCACTCATAGGAAAGAGCATCTGTCCTCATTTATCCATTCTTTACAAATACGGATTTCAGAGGACCAGGAATTTGAATGTATTACGGTCTGTTAATTATCCCAGAAGATTTCAGCTAAACACAGCTGCCTGTGCTAATATTTTAATTATCTGAATAAGCATGGATGGACTATGATATCTGAATTAAAATATGTCTCATTGCTTGTGGTTCTCTCCAATATAGAGTATCAGTTATACACCAGAGGCTGCAGCAGCTGCTCACCAAAAGCATATAATGTCCAGAAGTGCACATCGAAGGAGACCTTGTAATGCTGATTCATGTTAAGGTAGAACTTTACAAAATCAGACTGAAAAGGCTTATATTGAGGCACATGTATAATTTATGTAAAATAAATACATTTAAAAATGAGAGGTCCAAAGGAAAGGTGAGAATGTGTGGTAGGGGAGGACAAGGGGTTAAATCCTCTCTTTTGGGCCACTTTTTCTTTTTTTACATGCAATAATATGCTACCTTTTGATTTTGAAAGTACTTAAAAGACTTGTCATGCTGGAAATACAGGAGAAGTCACATTTCCAGCGTGACAAAAACGCCTCAAATAAATTTTGATTTAAATCCTATGTGACTTTTTACATTGCTGTGCTGCGGTTTGAAAAGTCCTGTATGCTGCATCTTTTCAAAAGTGCACCAAAGATGCACCATCCATTTAAGTCAATGGGAATCGCACCACAAATGCACCAACAACGCACCCAGGGTGTTTTTTTTTGGTGCATTTTTGGGGTTACGTGGCACAAAGATGCCAGTTGCTAAGAAGCAGGCACCCGCTGATGTCCCTAACAACCAGTGAATAGCTGATTGTTAAGGAATTGGCACATGCCAGCTCCATTAACAATCTGCAGATATATATACAAACAATGTGCCCTCATCCCCCACCCGTGGTGGTCACTATTATCCAGCTCCTGTGAAGGAGTCGGTTCAGAAGCCTCCTTCTCTTCCCCTCACATTATCAGAGCCTGTCCAGTCTTAATGGCTCCTCCCATGGAGCTGGAGCATGCTGACCACAAGGGAGGTACTGGGAGGAGACATAAATGCAGTTATCACTGGCTGTTAAGGATGTCGGTGTTCTGCCGAATAAGTTCCCCCGGCGGATAAGGAACTGTGCAGGCGTGAACTGAGCACCGAAAATAGCCCCACATGTAGAGCTGAGAGTCAGCTCTAGACGGCACCTGCGCAATTCTAGTGCTACTCTGCAAGGGGCGGGTGCTTTTGCAATGTTGATGTAAATAGTTATTGCAACAGGTCCAGGGAGACGTGGACCTCGCTGTAAGTGGCCAGTTGGCCTCACGTCCTCACTTCGCTCGGATGGCTCGCTTTGCTCGCTCGGCCTCCTGGCTCTTTTTTTTAACATGCTCCATGTCCATGGAATGAGCCTGGATGTCAGAAGTGTAGCACCACCGCCTCGGCAGTACAATTTGGTGTGCGCAGGCACCGTCTAGAGCTGACGCTCAGCTCTACATTTTCGTCTATTTTCGGAAAGCTCAGTTGACGCCTGCGCAGTACAGGGGGGTCCTTATCCGCCGGGGGAACTTTTTTTTTCCGGCAAGACACCAGCAAGTGCAAGCTGCTTAAAAAACAGGGAAAAAGCAGAGCTGCCATCCGCCAGGATCTTTAACAACCAGTAAACAGTTGGTTATTAAGGAGTCAAAACCCAATGGCATCCTTAACAACCTGCTATTCATCTACACACGACGAGACATGTCCGATGAAAACGGTCCGCGGATTTTGGTCTGATGGCTGTACACACCATCAGACCCAATTTCCCGCGGACAGCAAACGCGGTGACGTGGCCGTGCCGTCGCCGCGACGATGACACGGCGACGTGCGCGACCCTGGAAGGTCAATGCTTCCACGCATGCATTGAAACACTTCGAAGCATGCGAGGGCTTTCGGCCGAGCGGACATGTCCGGTGAGTCGTACAGACGACGGAACATGTCCGACGGACAGGCTTCCAGCGGACATGTTTCATAGCATGCTATGAAACATTTGTCTGCTGGAAACCTGTCCGCTAGGCCGGGAATCCGGTCCGGTCGGCCGTACACACGACCGAACATGTCTGCTGAAACTGGTCCGCAGACCAGTTTCAGCAGACATGTTCGGTCGTATGTACGAGGCCTTAGATATGTTGCACTAAATTTTAACACAATGCATTTAAAACGTGATATATGTTTTTTTTAAACACATAGCACATTACATTTAGGGCTGCATGTCAGCACATACCTGGTAGGCCCCGCCCACCCCCTGCACTAATCAGGACCATAACTCCTAACATTTTTACTCTCAGTCCAGCCTGGCATTCTTTATCTTTCCTTTGTGTAACGGTAGACGATACATTTGGTACTTAATATACAATATTTTCACAAATGTTTATCAAATCTTTATTTTCAGTAAAATACACTAACCGTAATTTTAGCACAATATAATGTCAATTTTTTTTGTAAGAGTTAATAGATGAGAAAAAAACTATCATATAAATTAAGCCTCAAAATTGTGTGTACATGTAAAACAGCGTAAAGCTATGATGCCCTTAATTGTACACAGATGATGCTTGAAAATCCTATGGAGCTCATGAATTCAAATGTAATCATAAATGGTGGCGCCAGAATTATTCCTCTTAGTCTGACATGTTAATTAATTCATTAGTAATTGTGAACATTACTGGGTGGATATCACATTTGTTTTTTAAGAATATATTCACTTTATTATTCGTTTGGACACTGGATGGACTAATTTCACTGGACTTTATTTACCGGTATTTACATATAATGTTTGGTTGATATTTGACTGATAATTGGAAGTATTGATCATGGAAAATTTCTGATAGTTGTAATACGTCAGTATTTAATGACATCAGCATATATAGATTTTTAGATTACTGAAGTTACGCACTGCATTGAGGAGTTTGATTGATTCTTTGTCTATATATATTTATAAATTTTTTGAGGGGGATTAATGCAGCAGCACACTAAAGGATTTTTTTTTTTTTTTAAAGGGTATATTCACATTTATTTTGATTTTTTAACTTTTAATTGTGGCTGACCGCAGAGGGGAATTCAGTATAAAATCTCAAACATTTGTTTGCTAAAAAAAAAAGCCTCAAATTATCCTTCAACTTAATTTTTGTGTGCATCATAAACATTTTAATTAAGAATGCCGACATTTAAGATACTATTTACAGTTTCCTGTATAAAACTTATGGTTACATTATAATTGGTAAACCAACATTTTTTTTTCATACCAATCACTACAACACTACTGTAATTTGCCAGGGATAAGCATACTCAGTAGGATGTTAATTAAAACGGGGTATATACTAGTAGAATTTTAAAAGAAAATGTTTAAGAAAATTCTTAAAAATAATCAGAACATTCAAATTTCATTTTATTTGGCTTTGAAAGGCTGTTTGGCATTTAGAACATGTTACATATTATACCTATATTTAGGGTGTAACATGTTCTAGACCAGGGTTTGACAAATTTGCTTGGAATCTAGGAGCCAGCTAAAAAAGTTAGGAGCCAGAAAACGCACCCCGTCCCGACGAGCTTGCGCGCAGAAGCGAACACATACGTGAGTAGCGCCCGCATATGTAAACGGTATTCAAACCACACACGTGAGGTATCGCAGCGATCGTTAGAGCAAGAGCAATAATTCTAGCTCTAGACCTCCTCTGTAACTCAAAACATGCAACTTGTAGAATTTTTTAAACTTCGCCTTGGAGATTTTAAAGTGTAAAAGTTTGTCGGCATTCCACGAGCGGATGCAATTTTGAAGCGTGACATGTTGGGTATCAATTTACTTGGCGTAACATTATCTTTTACAATATAAAAAAAAATTGGGATAACTTTACTGTTGTCTTATTTTTTAATTAAAAAAAGTGTATTTTTTCCCAAAAAAAAGTGCGCTTGTAAATACGGTGTGACAAAAAGTATTGCAACGATTGCCATTTTATTCTCTAGGGTGTTAGAATAAAAAAATATATATAATGTTTGGGGGTTCTAATTAGAGGGAAGGAGATGGCAGTGAAAACAGTAAAAAAACACACATTAGAACTGCTGTTTTACTTGTAATGCCAACGGCCACCACCAGATGGCGCCAGGTCACAGAAGGAAGCTTGGGCCTTCACAAGGCTGCAAAGCCGCGGCCTAAATTGCCGGCCCCGCCGCTATCGCGTGGAGGTGGGGGCGCACGGAGACACAGGATTCTGTGCCTCTGTGCGCCCCACCTCCCCCGTCACGGGCCCGCGACGGCCGGTAATTGAGGCCGCGGCTTTGACGAGTCCTGTTCTAGTCCCCCCCCTCCCCTGTGACAGTGGGTGGGGGTTCTTCTCCCTGCACCCATTGTCACATTTTGAAAAGGGCACCGTTGTGTAGGGCTTTGCCTGCAAAGCTACGTCATTCATCCAAAGAGATCTGTGAATGAATAAACTACAAGTCCCATCATCCACTGTGCCAGACTTATTTAAATGTTAGGCGAGTGCGCTGATCACCACACCTGTATTCATTCACACTGTCTACAGCTCTGAAAATGACAACATGCACATAGGTATAGGCACAGAGTAGGCAGTGTATGCAGGAGCCCGACATTGCACCCACAATCAACAGATTGTGGAGGCAATAATTTGCAGGCTCCTATTTAAAAAAAAAAAAAATGCAAATATATGTGCATTTATTATTTTAAGAAAGGTGAACTTAGCCTTTAACATTCAACTTTGGAATGAAAAGACTCTACCAAACAAAAATGTTAGAAATTAGATTCGAGAAAAAAATTCCATCCTGCTCCTTCAGTTTTTCCCATCAAAAACGAACATTGATTTGACCCTAATAATGATTAGAAAAACGAAAAACTACCTCCCATTCATTTCAGTGTGACTTTTCATACTGGGGCGGTGCACTTGCGGGACGTTAGGAAAAGTTCTGCAAGCAGCATCTTTGGGGCGGTTTGGGAGCGCTGTATTTAATATACTGCGAATGGTCGACAGGTGCAGGCACAACAACCTACATGTACATTGCTGGCTTGCTTTGGCGCAGGCGTGCACCCCCTGCCGACCCATGCTGTGTTTGGACACAGCACGAGTTTGGCAGTAGATTTCAGCCAATGATTTTGGCTGAAACCTGCTGATTGTCCAATCACACACAGCGTTCTGTGTTTACAGTAAACAGAGACCTGGCTGCCAGATTGTAATGTGTGCTGCTTTTACTTTACTATTCTACTTTACTTTTTTAGGCACACAGTTAACCTCTTTATTGCCCCTAGATGTTAACGCCTTCCCAGCCAGTATAATTAGTACAATGTCAGTGTACAGTATTATCACTGATCACTGTATTTGTGTCTATAGCGACATCTGTGTCGGTTAGTGACCCTTGCAGCCAGTGTCTGTTAGCGTCAGATTGCACACCACTCTATCACAGTCACACTATAAGTCACTGATCACTGCCATTACAGTACAGTGTCTATAGCTGCATAAATTCCCGTATAGATACTGTAGTCCGTAGATGCTATAATGTTCACACAAACCAATTAACCACTTGAAGTCCAAACCTTTTTAACAATCACTATTTCTTAGAAACCCCAAACATTGGTGGAGTTTGCCATTTTTTTAATGTCACACGGTTTTGCACAACGCAATTTATTTGGTAAAAATACACTTAAAAAAACCCCACAATACATAACCCAATTAATGTCGAGTCAGTGTACCTGAAGGGCTGCGAGCGTCCATTGTTTAAAAGTCGTGGCTTCCCCCTGGTCCCTTCCGTGATAGGCGTTTCCCAGCAGACACTGTGTTCAGTGTTCTGCCTATCACGGATGTCCTCTCATCCTCGAACTCGGTTTCCCAGGAGACACTGTGTTCAGGGTTCCGCCAATCACAGACGTCTTTTCATCCTCGGACAAGAGAACCTCCATGATAGGTGGAACACTGAACACAGTGTCTGCTGGGAAACCGATTACGAGGATGAGAAGACGGCCGTGATAGGCTGCTGGGAAACGCCAATCACGTGACGGGACCAGGAGGAGACCGCGACATTTAACAAATGAATGGACGCCTGCAGCCTGTAAAAATGTCAGGTATACTGCCTCGGGCAAATGGAGGCTGCAATGGGCACAGTGGCAATGGGCGCAGTGAGGTGGCAATGGGCACAGTGAGGTTGGGCGCAGTGAGGTGGCAATGGGCACAGTGAGGTTGGGCGCAGTGAGGTGGCAATGGGCACAGTGAGGTTGGGCGCAGTGAGGTGGCAATGGGCACAGTGAGGTTGGGCGCAGTGAGGTGGCAATGGGCACAGTGAGGTTGGGCGCAGTGAGGTGGCAATGGGCACAGTGAGGCTTGCAAATGGGCATTGTTTACCCTCTTTTCCGCTTACAGTGGCTGCTGCATTCTCGCCCTAGGCTTATACTCGAGTCAACAAGTTTTCACAGTTTTTTTGGGGGTAAAATTAGGTACCTCGGCTTATACTCGGTCAGCTTATACTCGAGTATATAATGGTAGATTTTTTTGTTCTTGGATATATTTTGTAACAGAAAGTAGAAAAACTGAAAGAATAGGGAATCCGGCTATGACATCATTATAAGGGAGGCAGAGACACAACATCTTGTAATACGATCAGGCTATCAAAGTCTCTGACAGGCAGGAAAGTCAATGATAGGGTTCACTGAGGCTCAACCAAAACTTCAAATCTAAACAAAAACCACTAACATATTGCCCCCACCTGGAGCTTTTGCCATATCATGCAACTATGTTCAGCATATCTGCACATTATGGCAGACTCACCTTGCAAAGTCCCCTTCTCCTGCAATGCGACAGCTATGATCCCCACTCGCTCTGTTTCCAGCCCTTTCATCACTCTACCATTCATTCTTAGTCATCTTCTGGGCTCAGAATATTTAGCTACCATGACTGGATGAGCTGTGATGATCTATCTGCCAGGCATGCCAAGACTGTACACTAAGCTGTGCATGTGCAGCTCAAGGTACATTTAAAGAAAACACTTTAGTTCTGCTTTAAAGCCCAACTCTAGGATCAATGTTGTAAACCGCATACCCCACCCTTACATCCCCTCTATCTAATTGGTGAAAAAAATTCCTGTCTAAATTACCGCTTTTACTTACCTAGGTTTTTACTTAGGTTATAAAACCTAAACATTTTTTACTTGCATTCCTTGCATTAAGGTAAAAAATGTTTAGGTGTCAACACCCTCCCTCACCCCTCCTTTTACTTACCTCATTCGAACCAGCGCTGTGCACGTCTGGAGCTCTTCTCACCCCTCACATCAGGGTCTCGCTGGCTTTGCTGCCATTGGCTCCCAGTGCTGTCAATCAAAGCCAGTGACGAGGAAGCCATCTGTGTCAATGGACGCAGCAGCGGGGCTCGTATACAAGCACGCACCAGTGACCCCATGGGAAACGGCTTCCCGTGGGGACACTGGACAGAGGGGAGTGGCCAGGAGTGGCAGCAGGGGCCTGAAAGAAGGTCTGCGGCCGCTCTCTGCATTGCAGTTCTATTGAACAGAGCAGGTAAGTATAGACATGTTTGTTATATATTTTTTTAACTTTACAATCACTTTAACCAGTGGTAGCCGCTCATAAGGGGCGCCGCCCCCCTAATTTATGCGCCCAGCCCCTAATCTCCATGCAGGGCACCGGACGCATGGATTAAAAATGTTATCAAAAAGAAGGGTTCGGGGAGCAGAGCCCACCCACTTGTGTGACATTAGCAAATTAATATTCGCTAATGTCTTCTTGCTTCTCCTCCTGGCCAATCAGGAAGTGGGTCCTAAGACCCGATTGGCTAAGAGGAGACACGATCGCCAGGACTCTGGAAGAGATGCATGGGGGAACCCGCGACCTGGATGGGGTGAGTGTGGGTCTGGCGGGCAGCCGGGTGGGCAAGCGAAGCAGCGCTTGAGTGGGCGATCGATCAAGCGACGGGGGGGGGGGGTTGTATGGGTGTAGTGCGGTGGGCAGATTTGTTTGCTGCCCCCCAAAAAAATTGAGCACCAGCCGCCACTGACTTTAGCCTATGGTCACATGACACCATAGCTCCAAGTTCTTTCTTCTTCTGTTAACTTTCTGATTGGTGTTCTTCCTCAGGTATCCATGTTACTGCTTTTGACATGGATAATTCCTATTGAATGGTTGCCAGCAAGGTCCTCTTGAGAGAGAAAAGGACAGATGCGATTACAGGGAGGCAGTAAGTTCATTTTTGTTCAAGTATCATCATATTGTGCTCCTTGAAACAACCACGCCATCTTTTTCCAGAGCAGCCTGTATTTCTCCTGAGGTTACCTGTAATTTTTTCTTTGTATCCTGAACAATTCCTCTGGCAGTTGTGGCTTCCTTGATCTACTTGACCTTGGCTTGGTATCCAGAGATCCCTATATTTTCCACTTCTTAATAAGTGATTGAACAGTACCGACTGGTATATTCAAGGCTTTGGATATCTTTTAATATACTTTTCCATCTTTATAAAGTTCTATTACCTTGTTACACAGGTCTTTTGACAGTTATTTTCTGCTCCCCATGGCTCAGTATCTAGCCTGCTCAGTGCATTCACTTGAGAGCTAATAAACTCATTGTCTATTTATACACAGACACTAATTGCAATTCAAAAAGCCACAGATGTGGGAAATTAAACTTTAATTGCCATTTTAACCCATATGTGTCACGTTGTCTGCCTGTACCAAGGCCAAACATTCCGGGGCATGTAAACTTTTGATCAGGGCCATTTGGGTAATTTCGTATATCATTATGATTTAAAAAGGAGCCAAACAACTATGTGATAATAAATGGCTTCGTATGATCACTATGCTTACTCAATTCCCGATCGGCTCACGTCTTTTTACGGTGCAGAATGGCACCCCTGCGTGAAACACCATACGGGTACGGGGTTACCTTTAAGAGCCACCAGAGGCCATCCGCGCACCCACTGCACGGTGGGGGGCCGATGCGCGTGGCCAGTGGTCGCGATCGCCCTCGGCCACGCGCAATCGCGTGCACAAGAGCCAGCACGGGGATTTGTATGTGCAAACACACAAATCCCTGTTCTGTCAGGGGAGAGGAGACATATCGTTTGTTCCCTAGTCAGTCCTATCCCCATACAGTTAGAACACACTGAGAGAACACACATTTAACCCCTTAATCGCCCCCTTGATCGACCCCTTCCCTGCCAGTGACATTTATATAGTAATCGGTGCATATTTACAGCAGTGATCGTTGTATAAATGTCAATGGTCCCAAAAATTGGTAAAAAAGTGACCGATCTGTCCGTTGCAATACCACTGAAAACTGCAGATCACTGCCACTAGTAAAAAAAAATACTAGTAAATACTAGTAAAAAAATGCCATAAATCTTTCCCATAGTTTATAGATGCTATAACTTTTGCGCAAACCAATCAATATATTTTTTTTTTACTAAAAACATGTAGAAGAACACATATCGGCCTAAACTAATGAAGAAATTCGTTTTTTAAAAAGATTTTTGGGGATATTTATTATAGCAAAAAGTAAAAAATTTAGTTTTTTCAAAATCTTCACAAAAACTAAGAGTCGTAGAGGTGATCAAATAGCACCAAAAAAAGCTCTATTTGTGGGGAAAAAAGGATGCGAATTTCACTGAGGTACAGCGTTGCAAGACCGCGCAATTGCCAGTTAAAGCGATGCAGTGCCAAATTGTAAAAAGTGCTTTTGTCAGGAAGGGGGTAAAATCTTCCGGGGCTGAAGTGGTTAAAGGATAACTCCACTTTCGTGGGGGAAAAAAATAGCAAAGAAAAAATAATATAGCGTCTACAATTGCAACACAAGTCATATTGTAATTGAATGTTAATAAAAATGACCTTTTCTTTTTAATCTGCAGCCGCAGTAATTTTCTCTAAATTAAGTGCAATATGGCTACCTGCTTTTGTGATTGGCTCACCAATTTTTCCAAAGGTCTGCCTAAGATACAAGTCAGATTTCAGGCATTCCCTGGAACAAAAATTTCATTTTTTGCGAGATACTTTCAATAGGAACACGTCTAAAGAGATGCAGGACCAGCAGTTTTCCTCATTAGTGCTATGCAGGTAAAAGAAACTGGGCTAGATTCAGCATTGATTTACGCCGGCGTATCTATAGTTATGCCACGTAAATTCAAAGCTGCGCCGGCGTATCTTCTTTCTGTATTCAGAAAGCAAGATACGCCGAAATTAGGCTAAGATCCGACTGGCGTAAGTCTCTTACGCCGTCGTATCTTAGGGTGCATATTTATGCTGGCCGCTAGGTGGCGCTTCCGTCGTTTTCGGCGTAGAATATGCAAATGACCTAGATACGCCGATTCACAAACGTACGTGCGCCCAAATTTTTTTACGTCGTTTGCCTAAGGCTTTTCCGGCGTAACGTTGCTCCTGCTTCTATGAGGCGTACGCAATGTTAAGTATGGACGTCGTTCCCGCGTCGAATTTTGAATTTTTTATGTTGTTTGCGTAAGTCGTTCGCGAATAGGGCTGGGTGTAATTTACGTTCACGTTGAAACCAATACGTCCTTGCGGCGTACTTTGGAGCAATGCACACTGGGATATGTACACGGACGGCGCATGCCCCGTTCGTAAATAACGTCAATCACGTCTGGTCACCATCCATTTACATAAAACACGCCCCCCTCATACTTATTTAAATTAGGCGCGCTTACGTCGGCCCCATTTACGCTACGCCGTCGTAACTTAGGAGGCAAGTGCTTTGTGAATACAGCACTTGCCTCTCTGATTTACGGCGGCGTAGCGTAAATACAATACGCCGCCGCCGTAACAATGCGCCCGGCTACCTGAATCTAGCCCACTGTATTTATTTATTGGCGTATAACACTCACTTTTTTGCCCTGAAAATAGAGGGTAAATTGTGCCTGCGTGTTATACGCAGGGGGCTTTGGAAAGTATTTTTTCTGAAACTTCCCTAAGGTTAGGGTGCGTGTTATATGCCGATAAATACAGTAATTATGAAACCACTCCCATTAGACTCACAGAGGAACACACATGGATTTCTTCAAAATAACAAAAGGTAGGAATTTGCAACAAAGGTTGTTATAATCCTTACAATGTACATAGATCACCCAGAGGGAAATGCTTTTTTCTCAAAAAAAGTGGAGTTACGCTTTAACCGCTTCCCGGCCGCCGCATGTAGATATACGTCGGCAGAATGGCACGTACAGGCACATTGGCGTACCTGTACGTCCCTGCCATTCCGCGGGTCGGGGGTCTGATCGGGACCCCCCCCCCCGCTACATGCGGCGGTCGGATTCCCTCGGGGAGCGATCCGGGACGACGGCGCGGCTATTTGTTTATAGCCGCTCCGTCGCGATCGCTCCCCGGAGCTGAAGAACGGGGAGAGCCGTATGTAAACACGGCTTCCCCGTGCTTCACTGTGGCGGCGTATCGATCGAGTGATCCCTTATATAGGGAGACTCGATCGATGACGTCATTCCTACAGCCACACCCCCCTACAGTTGTAAACACACACTAGGTGAACACTAAATTCTACAGCGCCCCCTGTGGTTAACTCCCAAACTGCAACTGTCATTTTCACAATAAACAATGCAATTTAAATGCATTTTTTGCTGTGAAAATGACAATGGTCCCAAAAATGTGTCAAAATTGTCCGAAGTGTCCGCCATAATGTCGCAGTCACGAAAAAAAAATCGCTGATCGCCGCCATTAGTAGTAAAAAAAAAATAATTAGAAAAAATGCAATAAAACTATCCCCTATTTTGTAAACGCTATAAATTTTTCGCAAACCAATCGATAAACGCTTATTGCGATTTTTTCTACCAAAAATAGGTAGAAGAATACGTATCGGCCTAAACTGAGGAAAAAAAATGTTTTATATATTTTTTTGGGGGATATTTATTATAGCAAAAAGTAAAAAATATTGCATTTTTTTCAAAATTGTCGCTCTATTTTTGTTTATAGCGCAAAAAATAAAAACCGCACAGGTGATCAAATACCACCAAAAGAAAGCTCTATTTGTGGGGAAAAAAGGACGCCAATTTTGTTTGGGAGCCACGTCGCACGGCCGCGCAATTGTCTGTTAAAGCGACGCAGTGCCGAATTGTAAAAACCCCTTGGGTCATGTAGCAGCATATTGGTCCGGTCCTTAAGTGGTTAAATAAAAGACAGTTTTTTGGCATGATCAGTCATATTTTCAATATTAATGCCAGAATTTCATGATTTCTGGCAGGGTATGCACACTTTTGAGCACAACTATATATTTCTTATTTTCCATTTAAAATAAGAATGATGACATCCATGATATTCTATGATGATATTCTTATAAACAAATGATCAATCAGTAAGAAAAAGCTTCTATTCACATCATTTCATCTGTCTGCCAAAACTCAAGGGGAGTTGATATCCGGAATTAAAAATGTATCTCTGGCTTTATCCTGCTTCCTGACATGTATTCCAGCATTTCCATTTTACAGCTAACTTTTAACGTTTCAGAGACAGAGATTCATATACAAAGAGTGCTTTGCTACAGCGCTAATGTCTATTTTTGCTGACATTTAACACTATTTTAACTGTTAGTGAAATTAGGCAGGCAGGCCTGAGTTGAATAAAAATAGTTAGTGACATTTAGAAAAGGCTCACCCAGCAAGGAAGATAAAGACTCTCGGTGTGATAATCTGTCTTTGAAGTACAACTACATGTAGTTTTGTGCAAATCACCTTATGTTGGCTCTGCATAGCATTTTGCCAGCAGTCTCTTTGATTGCAAATGATGTGTGTTACTAGTAATGTTGTCACTGGCATTAATTTAGCAAACATGGACATCATAAATAATATGGGGCAGCTCCACAGACATCTGCGCCGGGCGCAGCGTATCTAAGATACGCTACGCCGCCGGAACTTATCTTTTTTAGTTTGAATCCACAACGAATCCGCGCCATAAGTTACGGCGGCGTAGTGCATCTCCTGCGGCGTTAGGGAGCTGAATTCAAATGGCTGTGATGGGGGCGTGTTTCATGTTAATACGTCGTGACCCGACGTAAACAACGTTTTTTTGTAACTGCGCATGCGCCGTCCCTGGGGTATCCCAGTGTGCATGCTCGAAATTAAACCGAAACCTGCCAATGCTTACGACGGTGACGTCATTCTACGCAAATTCCTATTCGCGAATAACTTACGCAAACTACGTAAAAAAATTCAAAATTGTACGCGGGAAGGACGGCCATACTTAACATTGAGTACGCCACCATATAGCAGCTTTAACTATACGCTGGAAAAAGCCGAACACAAACTACGGGAAAAAAATGCGCCGGGCCGACGTACGTTCGTGGATCGCGTTAATAGCCAATTTGCATACTCGATGCGGATTTCGACGGGAACGCCACCTAGCGGCCGCCGAAAAATTACAACTTCGATCCGACGGCGTACGAAGACGTACGCCTGTCGGATCTAGCCAAGATGCCGTCGTATCTTGTTTTGAGGATTCAAAACAAAGGTACGACACGGGAAATTTGAAATTACGCGGCGTATCAAGAGATACGCCGGCGTAATTTCTTTGAGGATCTGCCCCTATGTGTCTAATGCCGCGTACACACGATCATTTTTCGAGTTGTAAAAAACAAAGTTTTTTTAAAAATGTCATTTAAAATGATCGTGTGTGGGCTTCAGAGCATTTTTCGGGTTCTGAAACGAACATGCTCTATTTTTTCACGACGTTTTAAACAATGCCGTTTTTCGGGTTGTAAAAAACGATCGTGTGTGGGCTTTAACGACGTAAAAAACCCACTCATTCTCAGAAGCAAGTTATGAGATGGGAGTGCTCGTTCTGGTAAAACTACCGTTCGTAATGGAGTAAGCACATTCATCACGCTGTAACAAACAGAAAAGTGCAAATAGTCTTTTACTAACAAGGAATCAGCTAAAAGCAGCCCAAAGGGTGGCGTCATCAGAACGGAACTTCCCCTTTATAGTGCCGTTGTACGTGTTGTACATCACCGCGCTTTTCTATAGCATTTTTTTAAAACAATCGTGTGTAGGCAACATCGTTTTAAATGATGAAGTTGGAAAAAACATCGTTTTTTTAGAGCCTGAAAACCAATGTTTTTTACAACCCGAAAAATGATCATGTGTACGCGGTATAAGTCCTAAAAGAGGCAAGATAAAATGGGAACTATGCAAGCTGAAACTAAATAATTCATTACCCTAAGTGTACACCAACATGCAGATTTTTTATCACAATGATTTTAGTATGCAAAAATGCAAAAATGTGTCATGTATTATAAGTGTTAGAAATGAAAACATCTGCGGCGGCCATTTTCACCAATACGCTGCTAGCTGCCAATATTCTAATGCAAATGAAAAAGTTAAAGCCATAAGGGTCCCCTTACACATTTGTAAAGCGCTGCATTACCACATAAATGTTAAAGGGGTTGTAAAGCTACAATTTTTTTTTTTCCTAAATACCTTCCTTTACCTTAGTGCAGTCCTCCTTCACTAACCTCATCCTTCCATTTTGCTTTTCTTTTGAGAAATCCTCACTTCCTGTTCACCCGTCTGTAACTCCACACAGTATTGCAAGGCTTTCTCCTTGGTGTGGCGTGTCATGCTCATCCCCTCCCTTGGACTACAGGAGAGTCAGGACACCCACTAACACACAGCACCTTTCTCTATCTGCAACGTAGAGAGCATCCTGAAGGGAGGGGACAAGCACGACACTCCACACCAGGGAAAAAGCCTTGCATTACTAAGGTACAGGAAGCTATTTAGGAAAAAAAAAATTGTACCTTTACAACCCCTTTAATGCCTATTATGTCATGAATAATGGTAGGTGTAATGGCGCTAAAAACACTAAAAAAACTTATAAGCAATAAATAATCCTCATCACTAGACTCATAAAGTAATAAAGAAAGTTTCGTGGTGAATCCTCCAATGGATATGAATAAAATGTGTTCCACTCTGGGTTAATCCTGGAATACCATCCGACATCAACAAAAAATGTGGAGGGTATTGGTAGTGGTAGATAATAATACGTAACTAATGATAAGTGAACAGCTGTGCCAAACCACTGCACAATGTTGCATCAATACAATCAAAAGTGAATAATAGGTAGCTTAATGAACATCGATGATAGTGAAAAACAAATCCAATATACTTAAAAACACCAAAGGCAATAGTCCATTAAAGTGCAGCGTGCAATGATTAAAGTGCAAAAAATTACAAAGTAATCCGAAGTAATTTAAATGACATGCAAAAAATGAGCATGAAAATGAAATCTATATGTGAAAAAATGTCCAGTGAAACAAACAATATTGAGATAGTGACAATGTCTCTAATAATCCACCAATTGAGGTTAAAGTAAAAACAAGGTGATATTGGTAAAGTGTCCCAGTGCATATATTAATGAAGAATAAACAATCATGAATGAATGTTCAGTGAAAAAATTGTGCTCCAAATCACAGATCCTTATATCCACAGCGTTCAGTGATCAATGCTGGATGTGCATGCATGCTTATACTTCCACCATCAGGCTTCCCAGAAGTGTCCGACAGACTAGGTGTTCCAGCCCCTTACCTCAGAGCGGCTTGTAATCAAGCCTAAATGGATATCTCACAGGCAGTCTGCTGTTCATCCAACCCCTCAATCCCACGACTCGGTCACAGATGATTGCAGTCTCTCAGAGGAAATATAAAGCAAGGGGAGCCTCCATAGTGTAGCAACATTAAAACATTTTATTTAAGAAACAAGTAGACACTCACATTTCAAGTAGTAAAAAGTCGGCGTGTACGATCTTTGTGTCCCCCGCTCTGCGGCCGCGAGCGGGTGACGTCACCAGCAGCTCCTCCACGTCCTCACGCGTATCGCAACTGTTTCACGTTGCTTACTCATCAATGCACATCCAGCATTGATCACTGAACGCTGTGGATATAAGGATCTGTGATTTGGAGCACAATTTTTTCACTGAACATTCATTCATGATTGTTTATTCTTCATTAATATATGCACTGGGACACTTTACCAATATCACCTTGTTTTTACTTTAACCTCAATTGGTGGATTATTAGAGACATTGTCACTATCTCAATATTGTTTGTTTCACTGGACATTTTTTCACATATAGATTTCATTTTCATGCTCATTTTTTGCATGTCATTTAAATTACTTCGGATTACTTTGTAATTTTTTGCACTTTAATCATTGCACGCTGCACTTTAATGGACTATTGCCTTTGGTGTTTTTAAGTATATTGGATTTGTTTTTCACTATCATCGATGTTCATTAAGCTACCTATTATTCACTTTTGATTGTATTGATGCAACATTGTGCAGTGGTTTGGCACAGCTGTTCACTTATCATTAGTTACGTATTATTATCTACCACTACCAATACCCTCCACATTTTTTGTTGATGTCGGATGGTATTCCAGGATTAACCCAGAGTGGAACACATTTTATTCATATCCATTGGAGGATTCACCACGAAACTTTCTTTATTACTTTATGAGTCTAGTGATGAGGATTATTTATTGCTTTTAAGTTTTTTTAGTGTTTTTAGCGCCATTACACCTACCATTATTCATATCTGTCTTGAGTGTGAGAACACTTTTCGTCGTGGCTGCTATTTATTAATTTTAGCTTCCTTTTAGTTTAGAATTATCCTTGATTAGGTGGATTTGCGCATTGGTTCCCCCTCTTATCATATTATGTCATGCATTAACGTACGTTGCATTAACCATTTCAGCCTTGGACCATTTTGCTGGTCAAAGACCGGGCCACTTTTTGCCATTCGGCACTACGTCACTTTAACTGACAATTGCGCGGTCGTGCGACGTGGCTCATAAAACAAAATTGACGTTCTTTTTTTCCCACAAATAGAGCTTTCTTTTGGTGGTATTTGATCACCTCTGCAGTTTTTATTTTTTGCGCTATAAACAAAAATAGAGCGTAAATTTTGAAAAAAAAATCAATATTTTTTACTTTTTGCTATAATAAATATCCCCACAAAATATATATAAAAAAAATGTCCTCAGTTTAGGCCGAAACGTATTCTTCTACATATTTTTGGTAAAAAAAAAAAAAAAAAAAAAAAAAAAAAATCGCAGTAAGCGTTTATTGATCGGTTTGTGCAAAAGTTATAGCGTCTACAAAATAGGGGATAGTTTTATGGCATTTTTATTAATATTTTTTTTTACTAGTAATGGCGGCGATCAGCAATTTTGTATCGTGACTGCAACATTATGGCGGACACATTTGACACATTTTTGGGACCATTGTCAATTTTACAGCGAGCAGTGCTATAAAAATGCACTGATTACTCTGAAAATGACACTGGCAGTGAAGGGGTTAACCACTAGGTGGCGCTGTAGGGGTTAAGTGTGCCCTAGTGAGTGCTTCTTACTGTTGGGGGGGTGGGCTCTGTGTGACAAGACAGTGATCACCGCTGTGATCACTGTCATTGTCACTAGGCAGAGCGGGGAGAGGCTTGTTTACATCAGCATCTCCCCGTTCTTCCTCGCCTTGAGACGATCACGGGTATCCCCGTGGTGATTGAGTCCGCGGGACCCGCGGTCGACTTGCGGCCGGCGCACGCGTGTCCACGATGCCGCTTCCTTAAAGGGGACGTACGGGTAGGTCCTTTTGCCCAGGAGTGCCATTCTGTCGACGTATAAGTGTGTGCGGCGGTCGGCAAGTGTTTAAAGTGGTAGTAAACCTTATGCCTCGTACACCCGATAATTTTTTGGCTTGTAAAAAACGATGTTTTTTAAAAATGTAATTTAAAATGATCGTGTGTGGGCTTCACATCATTTTTCGGCTTCTGAAAAACGACAAATAAATTCGAACATGCTGCATTTTTTAACGACGTTTTAAACAATGTCGTTTTTCGGGTTGTAAAAAATGATCGTGTGTGGGCTAAAACAACGTGAAAAACCTGCGCATGCTCAGAAGCAAGTTATGAGATGGGAGCGCTCGTTCTGGTAAAACTACCGTTCGTAATGGAGTAAGCAGATTCATCACGCTGTAACAGACAGAAAAACATGAATTGTCTTTTACTAACACAAAATCAGCTAAAGCAGCCCAAAGGGTGGCGTCATCCGCATGGAACTTCCCCTTTATAGTGCCGTTGTACGTGTTGTACGTCACCGCGCTTTGCTAGATAATTTTTTTTAAAACGATCGTGTGTGGGCAACGTTGTTTTAATGATGAAGTTGGAAAAAACAAAGGGCCAGATTCATCAATAGATACGACGGCGGATCTGTGAGATCCCACGGTCGGAGCTATGCGACTGATTCATAAGAATCAGTTCCGCATAGATCTCCCTTAGATCCGACTGGTGTAAATGACTTACACCAGTCGAATCTTAGGCTGTAATCTCCCGCCGGCCGCTTGGTGTCGTCGCTTTTTTTTAAACGTTGCATATGCAAATGAGGAGAACCCCCGATTCACGTCCGTACGCCCGCCCGTCGCTCTTTTTCAATGTCGTTTGCGTTCGGCTTTTTCCGGCGGAGAGCTACCCCTGCTAATATGAGGGGTAGCTAATGTTAGGTATGGCCGACGTTCCCGCGCCGAGTTTTAAATTTGTTATGTCGTTTACGTAAGTACGTCGGGAATACGGATGGCCGTAAGTAACCTAGCCGCCGAAAACAATGACGTCCTAGCGACGTCATTTGGAGCATGCGCACTGGGCTTTTTTTCGCCGGCGGCGCATGCGCAGTTAAATCGGCGCGGGAACGCGCCCGATTTAAATTGTACACTCCCCCTAGCCGCGGAATTTGCATTCCGCCGGGGGGAGTTAGGATCCGACGGTGCAGTTTGCGAGGCAAGTGCTTTATGAATTATGCACTAGCCTCGCTAAATTGCACCGGCGGATCGTAAAACAGGTAGATCTGGCGGATCTAAAGATCCGCTGAGCTACATGAATCTGGCCCAAAGTTTTTTCTAGATGCTGAAAAACTTCGGTTTTTATAAGCCGAAAAATTATCATGTGTACGTGGCATTAGACATGAAATATGAACAAAGCATATCCCTCTATAGTGTGTACTTGTCTTAATTAATAGAACTAAAGGCTCGTTCACACAATCAGAAAATGATACGAAAAATTTCGCTTTTGAAGCGATCCGACGAAAATCTGATCGTTAGTACAGAGCTTTCGAGAGCCGATCATGACTGTTTATCTGATATTATCCGATCAAACAAGCACAATTTTTTCTCCTATGATTCCAGATCGTACGATTTTCCTCGAATCAGTACAGTTGTCGTCCGAAAATACAATACAATTATACTACAACACACTTCCGCATTTTTATTCTGTTGTACAAGTTTTTGTAACTTTCCTAAACTCTTAATTTTTTTATATAAGATTAGCATTCGTCCGATATTGTATGTACCAGGCATAAGTGTAATTTCTGTCTGTTGCTGCATTCCTCTGCTATCTGCATGAATCACTTCTGACACATTTTCCTGACACCAAGAGAAAAAAGGTGACGGGGAAAGAGCTCCAGCAGATTGACAGTCTCAGCTCTGTTCCCTCCAATCAGCTCTTCTCACTGAGTTGTGCAGAGTGCAGTTTTAGCTCTCCACTCCTTTTTTTCTGAACTCTCAGACAAGCTTTATAAATTCAGCACTTTTAACAGATGTAGAGGAGAGAAGATTGCAGGTAAACAGGTACAACTTATGTAGGAGGATTTGTTTTTTTCTCTGTGTATCACCTGAGGCCAGTCACTTCACTGGGTAAATCTAATGCCGCGTACACACAACCGTTTTTCATGTGATGCAAAAAAACTGAATTTTTCTCTACGCGATTTGTCGTGATTCCTCTCAAGCCTGCCTTGCATACACACGTTCGTGAAGAAAAATGCTCGAGCAAAGCACAGTGACGTACAACACGTACGACAACACTACGATGGCACTATAAAGGGGAAGTTCCATTCGAATGGCGCCACCCTTTGGGCTGCTTTTGCTAATTTCCCCGTCTCATAACTTGCTTCTGAGCATGCGCGTTTTTTTCCCCCTCATTAAAG
Source organism: Rana temporaria (assembly GCF_905171775.1). Taxonomy (NCBI): domain Eukaryota; kingdom Metazoa; phylum Chordata; class Amphibia; order Anura; family Ranidae; genus Rana; species Rana temporaria. The sequence goes on along the minus strand of NC_053491.1, from coordinate 141,284,765 downwards.
CGTACACACAACTATTTTTCATGACGTGAGAAAAAATAGAGCAAGTTCTAAAAAAAAATTGGCCATTTTTCTCGTCAAGAAAAATGCTCTGGAGCCTACACATGACCGTTTTTCACGACCAATTTAAAAAATTGCCTTTTTCTCGTCATGAAAAACGGTCGTGTGTACGCGGCATAAGGGTTGCCAACACATCCCAGTGCAGGAAAAAATGCACCTGACTTTTCCTTCTCTCAGTGAACCACAACGCACTGTAGAGCATTATCATGCATTTCGGTGAACTGCAATGTGGGTCTGTTTCCTTAGTATGCTGGAATGATAATCAGAATAAGTGGCACAAAAAACACTGCACTTCACACATGCATGCTATGGTACCGTGTGGCACTGCAATGCAAATGTGTGAAGCCAGCCTAATGGTTTTAAGGCAGTTTTATTTTATGTTTTATTATATATTATATATATATATATATATATATATATATAGTCGTTACCCTCTGACCGAGAGAGATGTGGATCACATAAACACGCGACAAGACTTACAACATAAATAGACCTGAAGTGTGCCTTGGTGGTCTGGTCAGTATGCCAAGAAAAGGGGGCATACCCAAGCTAAGTAATGGGTAGTTAATTGAAGAAGGATATGCTGAGAAGTACCCTGAAAAAGGGAAGGGCGGGAGGGTGTCGAATGCGATTGAATGCGCAGACTCACGGACATGAGGTGAGCTGGAAAGAGTCGGCCCAGTGACGTGTAGTACCGCACACTGAACCGACAAAGAGCATGTGTGAGTGGGCTGCTTAAATACCCTCCGGGCTCCTCCCATAAACTCAGGCCACCATACTGGCCTTCTTATTTATGGTCGTTACCCTCTGACCGAGAGAGATGTGGATCACATAAACACGCGACAAGACTTACAACATAAATAGACCTGAAGTGTGCCTTGGTGGTCTGGTCAGTATGCCAAGAAAAGGGGGCAAAAGACTCAGATAGGGAAATAGTTTATATTGATTTCTTGTATTTATTTAGCCAGCTTGGTAAAGGCTTGTGCCATCCCTTCATGAGGTTTTGGGATGTATGTGGCAAAACAAGGAGACTTCCATCAGCCTGGTATCTTGATAACGTAGTCTGGTACTCCCTGTTGGGAGGCAACTGAGGCTGCTCCAAAGAATGTCCAGAGAACTGACTGGGGTTTGAAGCCCAAGTTATTTAGGAGGATTCTGACATGCTTGACACACTGGCTGACACTCAGGGAGCTGGTTTAGAAAGGGTAGCAACGAGCTACCATCAGATTGGCTGGGTAGATGGAGCAGTAGTGGGTCGAGCACCGTCACTGGGCGTCAGGCGTTGTCAGTCTGAAACAGGTTGATGTCAACCCCAGGGGCTGGTTTGTTGCGTTTGCAGACTGTGAGAGTGTAGTGGTTCGAAAGCGAGTCGGGTGGCGTCGGAGCAGTGTGTGACTGCCAGAGCCGCTGACTAAATTCACTAGGTTGTAGGGAACCGTAGAAGGCCTGATAGATGGCTGTTCGGGTGACTAGTCTGGGCAAAGCCCTAAACAGGGAACGAGTAAGGATTTTAGACATGTCCCTAAAGAGGGGACTCTTGAAAGGTAGGCGCTTGCCACTGACTACAGGTTGGTGCTTCTGTATGCCCTGTAGGAGGGACTTGACTGCATGGGCTTGAGAATACTGACAGTTTACTGGGGTCCTGCAGGGACAGGAAATGCTGGATGCCATCTAGATATGGCGTGATAGTATTGAGAAATGGTCAGCTGCATGTGGCAATACGATATGAAGGCTAGGATGTGTCCAACTGCTGCTTTGGGGCAAGGGGCCAAAAATTTGCGATTAGTGTTCCAAGCAGTGCGATAGGCCTTCAGTGTGTTGCGTGCCAAGGAGTGGTTAATAAGTTGGATTGCGTTGGTGAGATGTGACTTCAGTCCATCGTCAGCAATGTCCATGGTGGGACAGGGACAGTTGTTGGGTCGGCTCCAGGCTCTTGCTGGAAAAAACATCCATTCCAAGGTTGGAATAGGAAAGCGCATCAGCTGCTTTTTGCATTTGCCTGGAAAAGGTCTACATAAGATATTAACTGGTGACGGAGTGACAGCTGCGCGAGCCTGCGCAGGAAGTGATGGGGAGTGATTTAGATCTACCTTAATCGATGATGTCGGCTGTGGCCTGATTGTCTGTGGTGAAGAACAGTGTCTGTCCTGTTCAAGTGTGGTCCCAGACCTGGGCAGCTGCCACGATGGGGTGCAGCACGAGGTGTGATGAAGACTGGGTGAAGCAAAAATATAAGAGAATTTCTGGGGGCCAAGTTTTGGAGAACCAGTGGCGGCCTAAAAATGGCTGCAAAAGCCTTTGGTGGCTCGGCTGTCACTGCCAGGATGAAGATTGAAATGCTGTTCTATCAGGTGGGGAAGTTGTCCCACATAGCCAAGTCTGCTACTGATGCTTGGTCTAGTTTGAGAACTTGGACTGGATCTTGCATTGGTGTGAGAAAATCAAGACAATACACAGGTGCTCAATAAGACGATATACATGCACTCGCAGGCCAACGTGCACTCGCTGGTGCTGGATGAAAACCTGAACTAACCGCAGGGAAAAAACACAGAGAAAAGATGAGTGGCCCGCGTGCCACTGAAGATGAATGGCCAACTGGGTGCCAATGTGTGTTTGTGTGGCTGATTGTTTGTCACCGAGGTGTGTTTGCAAGTTTAGTTTGTATTCGGGTTTGCACGTAGGTGCCTGCCGCAAAGTGTTTTATACTACTGCAGACAATATTGTGCGGTTGCAAGGGTGTCAGTGAGTGTCAGGTTGCTGGGATGATATTGTGTGGTTGCAGGGGCCTTGAGTATGAAGGTTTGTTTTGAGACGGCATTGCGTGTTTGCAAGGGTCTCAGTCTGGTTTGCTGAGACGATATTGCGTGTTTGCAAGGGTCTCAGTCTGGTTTGCTGAGACGATATTGCGTGGTTGCAAAGGTCGCGATGATTATGAGGTTTGTTTTGAGATGGCATTGTGTGGTTGCCACGACTTTGTATGGCTGCAAAGGTCTGAACGGGTGTCAGGTTGCTGAGATGAGATTGTGTGGTTGCAAAGGTCTAGACGGGTGTGAGGTAGCTGAGATGATATTACATTTAGCAAGGGTCTCAAATGAGTGTCAAGTTGCTGAGACAATATTCCCCTTTATTTTTATTTATTTTTATGAAAACGACTGTGAATAAAACGCTGGTAAACATGAGTTACCGCATCTGGCAGTGTTTACAAGCTGTTACAGGCATTGGCGTTTCGAATACATTCCGAATGCCTCTGAACATCCGTCTGAACCCATTATTTTTTTCTTTTTACCAACAGCAGTGTACATGAGGCCAAAGATGATTTGTCTGGCTGCAAGGGTCTCAATGAATGCCAGGTTGCTGGGGCGAGACTGCATGGTCACAAAGGTCTTTGACGAGTGGGAGGTTGCTCAAGACAGTATTGCGTGGTTGCAAGGGTCTCAATGAGTGTGGCGCTGCTGAGACGGTATTGCGTTTGCAAGGGTCTGAACTATGGTCTAAGGCTGCTGAGACGGTATTGCGTGGTTGCAAGGGTCTCAATGAGTGTGGGGCTGCTGAGACGGTATTGCGTTTGCAAGGGTCTGAACTATGGTGTAAGGCTGCTGAGACGGTATTGCGTGGTTGCAAGGGTCTCGATGAGTGTGGGGCTGCTGAGACGGTATTGCGTTTGCAAGGGTCTCAACAATGGTGTGAGGCTGCTGAGACGGTATTGCGTGGTTGCAAGGGTCTTGATGAGTGTAGGGCTGCTGAGATGGTATTGCGTTTGCATGGGTCTCAACAATGGTGTGAGGCGAATGAGATGGTATTGCGTGGTTGCAAGAGTCTTGATGAGTGTAGGGCTGCTGAGACGGTATTGCGTTTGCAAGGGTCTCAACAATGGTGTGAGGCTGCTGAGACGATTTTGCATGGTTGCAATGGTCTCAACAGGTGTCAGGTTGCTGGGCCGAGATTGTTTGGTGACAATTTTTTTTTTTTGCACTTTTTATATTTCTTGCGTTTTTTTTTTTGGGCATTTTTTTTTTGCGTTTTGTAAGGGTCATGTGTTGCAAGGGTCTTAACAAGGGTGTCAGGCTGCTGAGACAATTTTGTGTGCTTGCAAGAGTCTCCATGAGTGTGGGGCTGCTGAGACGGTATTGTGCTTGCAAGGGTCTTAACAAGGGTGTCAGGCTGTGGAGACGAATTTTGCGTCGTTGCAACGGTCTCAACAGGTGTCTGGTTGCGGGGCTGAGATTGTGTGGTGGCAATTTAATTTTTATTTTTTTCCTGCACTTTTATTTATTTTTCCCTTTTTTTTTTGCGTTTTTTTTTTCATTTTTTTTTTTTTTTGCGTTTTTTTTTATAGTAATTTTTTTTTTTTTTTTTTTGTAAGGGTCATGTTTTGCAAGGGTCTTAACAAGGGTGTTAGGCTGCTGAGACGATTTTGTGTGGTTGCAAGAGTCTCGATGAGTGTGGGGCTGCTGAGACGGCATTGCGTTTGCAAGGGTCTCAACAAGGGTGTCAGGCTGTGGAGACGAATTTTGCGTCGTTGCAACGGTCTCAACAGGTGTCAGGTTGCTGGACTGAGATTACGTGGCGGCAACTGTTTTTTTTTTTTTTTTGCGTTTTATATATTTTTTTTCCTTTTTGCGTTTTTTTTTTTTTTTTTTTTGCATTTTGTAAGGGTCATGTGTTGCAAGGGTCTCAGCAAGGGTATCAGACTGCTGAGATGATTTGCATGGTTGCAAGGTCTCAACCAATAAGAATTGGGTTACTGAGAAAGGTTAGAAACACCTGGTTTGTTTGTACCTTAAGCAAGCAGTATAAGGTAGAAGGACAACGCCTGTTTGAATCGTAGGTTCCGCAGGGGCCACTAATGAACGATATGGGAGACAACGAATGGTAGCAAATTGATAAGACATAAAGAATGTGTAAATCTTACTTGCGACAGTGGGCCATGCGAGTGAGTTTGCGGCGGACTGAGGCTGGAGTGAAACATGTCGGGAATGTGTAGCGTGCTGCCGTGCATGGGGCAAAACAACGAGGTTTGGTGTAGAAAATAGAACACGAGAAGTGCGTATCCATGCTTTGTAAGCTCCACTGTGGGAACCAAACATATGGTACAGGTGACACCATGAGTGGCCACGAATTTGACATGACAAACAAGCTAACGAATCCTACCTGGGACAGTGAACGTGCGACTGGGTTTGCTTTGGACTGGAGTGGATGTGCAACACATCCGAAGAGTGTGGTGTGGCGCCATGCATGACGCACAGGCAATAACTTTGGTAAATAAATGAGAGAGAAGAACCGTGTACAAGCAATTCGTAAGTTCCGCTGCGGGAACTAAAACACACGACATGGGGGAAACAATGAATGGCAACGGTAGAAAGTATGCAATGTATCTGATACAAAATGGTTGTAAAATGCATGAAATGAATCCGATACGAATTGATAGTAAGGAGTATTGAACGAATCTGATACGAATTGGTTGTAGAGTGTATGCTTGCTTGCTTTGAAACCGAACACCTACCAACCACCCATCCCCCCAGGCTAATCAAGTGCAGACAAGGCACCATGTGAGTCCAATTACCACCTCAATCTGCCAAAGAACCCATACAAACACATGTCAATCTCCAAATGGATTTACAAATGAATCGTATGTTTGGCAGAAGGAAGTTACAAATGTACTACGCCTGAGCCAAATGATGTTGAAACATAAGCAACAGTAACTCAGAAGCAGATTTTTTCCCAAAAGGGATGCAGGATAGGAAGCATAACAAATTGTAAGATTGCACAAGATACGAAAAGGTTTGAATCCTACCTGCGAAGTAAGCGGGAACCGCCGGCGAAGACCATGAAGGGAGAAGCCGCAAAGCGCTTGCGATGTCGAATGCGATTGAATGCGCAGACTCACGGACATGAGGTGAGCTGGAAAGAGTCGGCCCAGTGACGTGTAGTACCGCACACTGAACCGACAAAGAGCATGTGTGAGTGGGCTGCTTAAATACCCTCCGGGCTCCTCCCATAAACTCAGGCCACCATACTGGCCTTCTTATATATATATATATAATTAGGGGTGCAACGGATCGTCATTGATCCGTGATCCGAACGGGTCAACGTCCACGGATCGGCACACCACGCGATCCGCGGATTGAGCCCATAGGAAAGGCGGCGGCTTCAGCCTAGCTCCGGAGCGGCGGCCATCTTGATACACCCGGCGGAGGCCTAGGTGAGCTTCCCAGAGTAGCACTGGCTGGGGAGATGTGGACATTACAGTGGGGGAGATGACGTTATATATATATATATATATATATATATATTAGTGCTGTCAAGCGATTAAAATTTCTAATCGCGATTAATCGCATTAATGTCATAGTTAACTCACGATTAATCGCGCGATTAAGGAGGTTCACCCTTTAAAATTTTTTTTTTTTTTTTTCTTATTTATTTATTTATTTTTTATAATATTAAATTGTGTTTTTTTATTTTTTTACATTTTGATCACTTTTATTGCTGTCACAAGGAATGTAAACATCCCTTGTGACAGCAATAGGTGGTGACAGGTACTCTTTATGGAGGGATCGGGGTCTAAAAGACCTCCGAGCCCTCCTTTGCACTTCAAAGTATTCAGATCGCCGAAAACGGCGATTCTGAATACGGTGTACTTTTTTAAATCCGGCGCCATTGGCAGCCGAGAAACCCGGAAGTGACGTCATGACGCCGCTTCCGTGGTTTCAATGCGAAGACTGAATCAAAGCCGTTTACGGCTTAGTGTCAGTCTCCGCCTGGACACAGAACGCGGCGGATGGAGGATTGGGTCTCCCGGTGGGACGGGAGGCCCGGTCAGAGCGGCGAAAGGCGGCGGGAGGGGGGGGATGTCCCCTCCCGCTCCTCGGGCATAACAACCGAGCGGCTTTTAGCCGCATCGGTTGTTATGTTTGGATAGCCGATCGCCCGCTCTAAACAACGGTACCAGGATGATGCCTGCGGCTGCAGGCATCATCCCGGTATAACCCCCGAACGCCGCCTCGTTAATCACGCGATAAAAAAATTTACGGCGTTAACATGGGTTTGTGTTAACGCCGTTAATAACGCGTTTAACTGACAGCACTAATATATATATATATATTTATATATATGTGTATATATACACACACACACACAGTATCTCACAAAAGTGAGTACACCCCTCACATTTTTTGTAACTATTTGATTATATCTTTTCATGTGACAACACTTAAGAAATTACACTTTCCTATAATGTAAAGTAGTGAGTGTACAGCTTGTATAAGCATGGTGGTTGGAGTGTCATGGTCTGGGGCTGCATGTCACTGACAGTGACGTGGGCTTCGTATGGGAAGCCCACAAGGCAGTCAGTCATATGGGGTGTACTCATAAAACACGGTGCGAGACTTTAAAAACAAAGGACGGCCCAGCTGACCCTACTTCTTGACAAACTTCAGACCCTGGAATCTAGACACAAGCAAACCCCAACAAACCAGATTAGAAATGATCTTGACACATTGTGCTGACGGAATACATATCTTCCTCCGGAGTTACAGCTTGCAATGGGAAGTACAAAATTAGGGAAGGCCCCCGGACCAGATGGACTCACACTCCAATACTACAAGACGCTGCTCCCATCACGGGGTGAACATTTTGTTAGACTGCTTAATGGCCTAACCAAAGGGGAGACATACCACAACACAACGCTACAAGCCCAGATCGCGGTAATTCCCAAAGACGGCAAGGATCCGACCCACTGTGGGAGCTATCGACCTATATCCCTGTTTAACACGGATCTTAAGTTGTTCACCAAAATTATAGCCACTAGACTACAAGCACATCTACCCCACCTGATCCATTTGGATCAGGTGGGTTTCGTCCCAACGAGACAGGCAAGGGATAATACTACCAAGGTCCTGAACTAGCTCTACTCGGCTACCCGCACTCACACCCCCAGTGTCTTCATGGGCACGGACGCTGAGAAAGCTTTCGATCGGGTCAGTTGGGCCTTTATGTTCATTACACTACGCCACATAGGCCTAGGCAGGAACATGATGGGATGGATGGGATGGGATGGATTCCGGCAACATATACAGCCCCGTCGGCTAGAGTTAGGGCGAACGGTGTGACTTCGGACTCTCTCCCGATCACTAATGGGACGCGACAGGGGTGCCCATTGTAGCCTCACCTTTTTGCCCTCTCGCTGGAACCGTTCCTATGCCACGTCCGGCTAAACCCCAACACCTCAGGAGTGACGGTTAACCATACCCAACATAAGGTGTCGGCATACGCGAATGATCTTATGTTCTCACTCACCGCCCCCTCGGTCTCTCTCCCAAACCTGTTACGGGAATTTACCAAGTACAGGGCGCTCTTCAACTTAAAGATTAATTTTGCGAAGTCGGAGGTGATGGGAGTGGGGATACCACAACAGTGCAGTTTTATCAAAAAAAAAAAAAAAATCAGAAGAGCAAGACTAAGCATGCTCAGAAACGAATTGCAATTAAAATAGAATACAATACATCACTTCCGAAGCTGTATTCTGCCGTACGAGAATTTTCGTAAGTTGAGTAACCTCTTAATTTTCAATATGAGGCATACAAAAAAAAGGACGATCATTTGTCCCATATTCTCACCTTGTGTACGAGCCTTTAGAGGCATACCCCGGCTCACCTTGTATAAGCAGTTTAGCAAAAAAAACAACACAAAACCTAAAACACAACTCAACGATCATAAGAATTTAGTATGTCAATTTTATATGTAGTAAATATACAATTTTATACATAAACGTTGTTGTTGTTCATCAGTCCATTTTAACTAACTGGGCGGGAATCTATTTGGTCAGCTCCCTTGCTTCTCTATATTAATTCGGATGATGGTAATTTTTAACATGAGGCTATACTCAAAAAACTTGGAAGATCCATAGGAAGGAATTAATAGCATTGGGTAATCCAGGCCCATCGCAGGAGAACACGGGGAGCACCTAAAGGAGGACTGAATAGCAGAGTATGGGCAACAAAACATTTAGCCCGACAATTGGGACAATTTTTTTTAATAAAAACTGTTACATGGTTAGATACAGTAGGTAAGTAATTTAATCCTCAAGGGGAGATAATAGGCATTAGTAGTAGTAAAATCAAGCCATGTATCCCAAACGTTATGAAATTTCTTAGGCAAACCAATAAATTGAAGAGTTTAAGGGATGCATGACTCCTAGTGGTCTGCATTCTAGGGGCCGTATACATTAGGCAAATACAGATTTCTGGCTGCTTTATCTGCTCTATGCAAAAGATCAATTCCGGTAAAGAGTTACATATTGAGTTGACATTTTGTATTAACCACAATACTGCTTCATAGAGTTGTTCTGTATATTGTCCCATTTGCTAAACCTGTGCACAATTAGATCCTTATGCTACAGCTCAACGAGTCACCATTATTGTTTCTGAATTTAGAATATTAAACATATGTTTTTAGACTATTCACCTTAATAACTTCTAATAATAAAAAAATATAATTTAGACAATAGTACTTGTATGTAAGACATGTAGATCACACTTCGCAATGTCAGAAGAATAAAAATCGATTTTTTTGTATATTGGAGTGAGTATAATTGTCTTGTGTTCGTTATGCTTCTGGGATCAATGAAAAACCTGAATGATTCTACCTACCATCCATATCTGGTGCCCTAGGAGCAGGGGTGGATTTTTTGCTTCCATTAGTCCACTGTTTTGGGCTATGTTCTGGCAGCACTAGGGTCATCATTTTGTGCACTACCTGCATAGAGTTTGCATGTTCTCCCTGTGCCTGCATTGGTTTCCTCCGGGTACCTTGGCTTCCTCCCACACTCCAAAGACATGCTGGTAGGTTAAATGGCTCCTGTCTAAACTGGCCCTAGTATGTGTATGTATGAATGTGAATGTGAGTTAGGGACCTTATATTGTAAGCTCCTTGAGGGCTGGGACAAATGTAAATGTATAATACATATGTAAAGCACTGCCTAAATTGATGGCGATTTATAAGTACCTAAAATAATTAAATAATGTTCCCCCTTCCCTTTTTCCAGTCAACTAGCCAGCCTTCATATCACACCAATAATATCAGGTGTCATAGCGGGTCAAGGCTAGGGGGGTCATATCAGTACACCTAGTTACAATGACTAGATAATGGTCAGGAAAAGCTTCCACCCTACCGCTAGCAGTTTATTTCTAAATGAAAGGTATCCGAGTGGAGGAACTGTAACACAATACATTATTCCACCAACAGACATAAAGCATAAACTGTACAGAGACCAAACTGGCAAATTGGGTGGCATTCTGGAAACTTTTCTTGTAATGGAAACATGCTTGTAATCCAAAGCACTTGTATATCAAAGCAAATTCCCCCGTAAAAAATAATGGAAACTCAAATGATTCGTTCCACAACCATTTATTTATAGGTCCTTTAGTATCTAGCCCATATAACAAGATTATAGCAATATGATAACCATAAAATGTCCATCCACAAATGGAAGCCTCCACATAGGGGAATAGAAGCAAAATCCAGCAAGTGTTACAGGGTATAAAAGAGAAGAGAGGCGCCTCTAAGTGTAGCTAAATGTTGTACCTTCATTAAATGTAACCATATTGCTACACTTAGAGGCTCCTCTCTTCTCTTTTATAATCGGTTGTGACATGACGCTACTTGGATATCAAGACATCGCTTGTATATCAAGGCAAAATCTATAAAAAAATAATTGCTTGTCTTGCAAAACGCTCTCAAATCAAGTTGCTCTCAAACCAAGGTTTCATGCCGCTTACACACCATGTGATGAAAAGAAACGACATTTTCTGTGAAGTAAAAAACGACGTTTTTGAAACTTCAATTTTCAAAGACGAAGTTGCCTACACACCATCGTTTTTTCACAATGCTCTAGCAAAGAGAGGATACGTTCACCACTTTTTTTTCATTGAAGCTCGCTTCATAACTAGCTTCTGGGCATGCGTGGGTTTAAAAACGTTGTTTTAAACGTCGTTTTTTGCTACACACGGTCAATTTTTGTGAAACAAAAAACGACGTTTTGAAAAACGACACATAAAATTGAAGCATGCTTAAATTTCTTTTTGTCGTTTTTCACAAGACATAAAACGTCTCATTTAACACACGGTCATTTAAATTGACGTTTTTAAAAATGTCGTTTTTTTTCATCACATAAAGTGATGGTGTGTACGCGGCATTACTGTACTTAAAGGACTACAAACACTTTTAATAATTTAACAATACAGCAATAAACGGAATAAAACAGAGCTATACAATCTCACTTCATTCTGTATAATGTTCTTGCCTTATTGATTAAACACAAGCATAACGCACTGACGCCGATTCACTAAAGTAGTCATTTTCCTCACCCCAAATAAACTTGTCACCCTGTACCTGACTGATTATCTGAAGTGATCACAGGCGAGTATGAAAACAAATCCTTTAGCAAATCACTTATGGAAGCAAACAAAATATGAAATGCTACCCCACGAATATGACCTTACTTTTGCAGAAATGTGCACATGAGGTAATCAGACCCTTTGACCTCAGACTAAAAGAAGTGCTGAACAAGGCTCAGCCATACTTTCCATTAATAATTAGAAATAAGAAAAATAAACTACACCTCTAATGAATAATCTTGCAGCTCTGCTAAAATGTGTAAAGCACTAGCAAAATAATATTGTAAGAAATGCTTATGTAGCAATAATGTGTATGATTCTGAGGCACGAGCGAAATCACCTCAGCTGGGCACAAAGTGAAGACTAGTAAATGACTAAATAATACCTTGTTTGAGGTAACAGCAGACTTCTGAGCTCTTTCAGATTGCATGACAGTACTCACCCTTGTTAGACGCCGTTCCCTTTTTCACATTGTTAATTCCAGATTTAGCAGTCATTTTCAACAATGCAAAGGGACAAAAGCATGGATTCCCCCGGCATGATCATCACTCTTCTTTTTTTTTTTCCTCTTCAATGTCAGCGTCAGGTTTTTGCCCAGCCTGGAGTGTGACGTAACCAAACATAACTGTGTCTAGAGCCACCAGACTCATACTCCACAGCCAATCCTAGGCCAAGGATTGTCATTAATTATATACCCCGTGGAATGACAAGTCAGGATGCAAATTGAAGCCTGCAGAATCTGCCTGTCTTACTGTAAAGCAGAAAGCGTCATGTGCGGCTTGCTCTGCGTTTCTCCGTTTCAAAGTGTATTTTTAGTCAAGGAGAACTCAAGTTACACATCGATAACCATAGGCTTATAGATCGTTTGCGTTGCCTGGACACTCCGCATCCTGTAAGGATTGTGTGTTTTAAAAATCAGGTCCATTAGCCTTCATAACAATTTTCCAGTAGTTGGATTGTTTGAATATCAAATCATAAACAAGAAAGAGGTCTGACTGCAGGTATGCAAATAATGGAATTTTTCATTTGCAACTGATCTCCGGGACAGTGAGGGGAAAAGGAGAAAATGACCAGAGTCACTTCCCCATCTCTTGCTTACTAATTAGATGACATCTGAACATTGCCTCCAGTTACCTTCCCCTTCTATCATGCCCATTGCACATTCCCCCCTCCAGCTCCTCAGTGCATGAGGCTTGTCAGGATAAAGCCCGTTTGGCTCAATATACTAGCAATGCCACACCCAATCAGATTTTCTTTTATGTGCATCGGGTCGTGGGAAGATAACATAGCAATAAGATTTAATGGCCAAGTTCACCTCCAGATACGTCGCGTAAGTGCAAATATGCGCCGTCGTATCTATGCGCCGTGCCCACAAACTAAGATACGCCTAAAAACAGGCTTCATCCGACCGACGTAACTTGTCTACGCCGGCGTAGAGTGGGCGCATATTTACGCTGGGCGCATTTGGCGCTCCCATTGATTTTCTATTCACATATGCAAATGAGGGAGATGCGCTGATTCACGAACGTACGCGCGCCCGACGCAGTGCGCGTAAAGTCATACTTCCGGCGTAAAGTTATGCCCCATAAAGGAGGTGTAACTCAGCAGCATACATGCAAAGGGCTGCACCAGGGAACACAAGCAGAAGTAATTTACGTAGGACGTGAATATGACTAGGTGTAGGTTACGTTCACGCCGTAGGCAGTGATCCGGCGTATCTTAGGGAGTAGTTCCGAATTGATTTTGAGAATGCACACTGGGATGCGTCCACGGTATCTGTCTGAGACTCAGCCCATCATTTGCATGGGGTCACGCCCACTTACGCCTAGGAAACCCAGCGCAGATTTGGCAGCACTGGCTTTGTGAATCCAGTGCTTGCCTCTATGCTCTGTGTCGGCATAGTGTAAAGAAGATACGCTACGGCAGCATAAATATGCGCCGCTGTTTGTGAAATCGGGCCATAGCATTCATGTACTTTTTTTGCAAAAATATCAAAGCTTTCCATAAAATCTAAAGACACGTACCTTACTGTCCTACATCCAAGATTCAAAAATATATCTATTGCTTCTGTCTTACGTCCTTACAGACTGCAGGCCATGACACAGGAAGGAGTTGACCTCATTAGAACACATCCTGAATCATCCACCCACCCATTCCCAGATGCACATTTTTTTTTAATGAAACGCAATTAATCAGTGATCACTCTTCTCACTAAATACACAATCAGATTGCATAGTGTATGGCCATCTTTATACAAGTAAACAGAAGGAAGTGGATGGAAACACTCAGCTGTTACGAATGTAAGGAAGTTGGTCAGATATACATGTTATTAGTGTTAACCTCCGCTTTAAGCAAGGTGGGGAGGCGTTTTTGAGCATTTTCACTCATCACACACTAGTTCATCCACCTGAATGTGCCACCCTACATGCAGAAATCGCCCCAAAGAAGCTTCAGAACTTTTTTTTAGAGCGCTGCTTGGTGCGTGTTTTTTACTGCAATTTTTAGTGCAGCGCATTTCTGAAATGCAGGGAAACGCACAGATGTGAATGGAGCCTTATTCTTGTGTTATCACACCAATTTCACTTTCAGGCCCCACACTAGACACCTAGCATAGTGGATGGAAACACTCAGCTGTCAAGCCCCGTTCACATCTCTGCATAGCGGGAACTCGCATTCCACGTGCATCTTTTTTTTTTTTTAAAGCGGAGGTTCACCCTAATAACATGTATATCTGACCAACTTCCTTACATTCGTAACAAGTATAGTCCGCTTTTTTTTTTTTTTATGCTTTACGTACCTTGTTGTAATCCATCTTTTCAATCTACTTCTCCCCGCGGGAGTAGGCGTTTCTATGCCTAGGGGGATTGTCATCTGGGAGGTCGCCCAGATGACTGACGTCTGTTCCCCCCGGCGGTTAAGGCCCCGCCCCCCGCATTGCGTAGGCGCGAAGGAGTTGCGGGGTTTCCGAAAGAAGCCGAACATGCAGAGATGCGAGTCGTCTCTATACGGCGCCTGCGCTCTCCATGTTCGGCTACTTTCGGAAACCCCGCAACTCCCTTAACGTTGTAGTTAAGCTGGTGCCATGTCCGCTGCCCCAGCTTTGCCATTTAAGGGTGGCTTCTTTCTTTAGCACTGCACTTTGGGGCCAAAAGTTGTGTCTCCCTACACTGTCTGCATCAATACATATATATATAATGGGAGTTGGGAAGGCCAATACCCACCCACAACATCCTATATAGATCGGAAGTACAACCAAGAAAAATTTGAAACATGGGACTTGAGGTGCCAAAACAAAAAAACATATACATACACATTAAATATAAAACCAATATACCACCAACCAACCAATTATCTCACAAAGACAACATAGATCATTTTTTTTCAGGTGAGACAAAATAGATCTTTAATGAAAATTACTGTATTTATTGGTGTATAACACTCACTTTTTTACCCTGAAAATAAAGGGTAAACTGTGCCTGCGTGTTATACGCAGGGGGCTGTGGAAAGTTTTTTTTTCCTGAAACTTCCCTCTTAAAGTTAGGGTGCGTGTTATACGCCGATAAATACGGTAGCTGTAATATCCAGTAAAAAAAATCAGTACATCTTCCTTTCTTAAAGCGGTTGTATAGGCAAAACATTTTTTTTTTTGGCACCTGTAAAGGAAAAAGCATAATGAGCTAGTATGCACCGCATACTAGCTCATTATGAAATGCTTACCTTGGAACGAGGCGTCGTTGCCGCTGCCGGTCCACGCCGAGAGAGAGGACATTTCCCCTCAGCGTGTCTTCCGGGTATCGGTGAGTGGCTGGAGCCGCGATGTCGTCACTCCCGCGCGCGGGAGACTTCTGTCCAGCAAGGTCCGGCGGCTGCCGGGCCTTAAGCCGAACATCCCCTGTGCACATGCGCCGCTGCATTCAGCGGCTAGTTGCGAGGGGAATATCTCCTAGACCGTAAAGGTTTAGGAGATATTTTTTTTACCTACAGGTAAGCCTTATTATAGGCTTACCCAAACCCATGGCTTCACACGTGCTCCTTTCAATACACACAGATAACCCATTTGCAGGCTAACACAGCCTGTCTTCACTCTCAGTCAAAAATAAATATAAGCCACACTCCAAAACATAGCTCCTCTTCCTATTTACAGTGCTTGAAAAGGCAGAAGTTTATTTTTTTTAATCTGAATGCATTCTTTGCACTAAGATAAAAAAAACTTCTGTGTGTAGCACCCCCCAATACTTACCTGAGCCCCATCTCGATCCAGCAATGTTGCAGGAGTGTCTTGGCTGCCCAGGACGCCCCTCCTCATTGGCTGAGACAGCAGCGTGGCACCATTGGCTCCCGCTGCTGTCAATCGAAGTCAGTCAGCCAATGAGGAGAGAAAGGGGGCAGGTCCGGGCCGCGCCTTCTTGTCTGAATGGAGCTGTGGCTTGGCTCGGGTGCCCCCATAGCAAGCTGCTTGCTGTGGGGACACTCAACAGGAGGGAGGAGCCAGGAGCACCAAAGAGGTACCCGAGAAGAGGAGGGTCTGGGCTGCTCTGTGCAAAACCACTGCACAGAGAAGGTAAGTTTAATACTTTAGTATCACTTTAACTTCCCCTATCTAAGTCCCCTATTCTTGTGAGCAAGCCAGCAGTCGTGAAACGCATCAAGGAAGGTGGTTCTGGGTGGAGACATTCATGTATGTAGTTTTATGTTTTGACAAATTAAAGAAAAATAAGAGCAAAGTTTTGTAGTGCAACGTATATTTACTTTTAGACCGGTGAGCTGTCTGTGTGTCTATGAATGCTCTGCTTGTTTGTTTCTGTCTCAGATAAAATTCCTGGGAAACTCTCACCTGGACCAGTGCTAGACTGAGAGACTGAGGGATTGTGGGATTTGTATTTTCCTAAGAGGAGAATGCAGTTCTCACACTACAGACAGAGGTCATGCATTACCTGTCCAATGGCATGCAGCTTGCCTCATGTTTGAACATAAACATAAACTGCTGACACCAGAATGTGAAGATTTACTGTACTATAGGCTGTGTGTACAATACAACAACTTACACCATTGTCAGGGCTGGGTTTAGCCCGTCCTTCTCTGAGCTGTCAGCTAATTACCAGCTCCTATCTCTCCACAGTGACTCACCTGTTGACGATATCCTGCTCATCAGTCCTGCTTACTTAAAAAAGTTGTAAAGGTTTAATTATTTTTTTTTTAAATAACAAACATACCATACTTACCTCCACTATGCCGATCATTTTGCAAAGAGTGGCCCCGATCCTCGTCTTCTGGGGTCCCTTGGCGGCTGTCTCGGCTCCTCCCCACAAGAGCTAGCCCCCCTCTGGGAAGCGCTCTCCCAAGGGGGGTTAGCTTGCGGGCACGCTCCTGTGTGATCCACTCGGCCCCGCCCTCCGGCACGCCGCGTCATTGATTTGATTGACAGCAGCAGGAGCCAATGGCTGCGCTGCTATCAATCATCCAATGAAGAGCTGGGGGAAAGCAATGTGGGATCGCGCCCACGGAGATTCGGGGCTCAGGTAAGTAAAACAGGGGCTCGGGGGGGCCGGAGAGTGCAAGGTGCAAAGCTTTACAACCCCTTTAAGCCGTCCAGCCCAGATGATCTCTGCCTTCGCCTTGGTCACATCTCTAGAGACGCTCTCCTGTGTTCCTGTTAAAGACTTGCTTGGCTGATGTTCCTTCTGGCTCCAGATCCTGCTTGCTGTTCTACTACGCTGAACTCTGGCTCCCTGACGTTTTGGCTTGTCTGACTATCCGTTCCGGTTCCTGAACTCTGGCTATGTTTTGACTAAGTTTACTGTTTACCTTTTTGTTATTATTAGTAAACAAGTGTGATTTAACTGTACTTCTGTCTCGGTATGATTCATGGTTTCTGACAACCATAAAACTAAGTTTACTAACTAAGGGCCAGATCCACAGCCAGCGGGTGTAACTTTTTTTTTCGATTTAAGTTATACCGCCGGAAAATTTCTACCTAAGTGCCCGATCCACAAAGCACTTACCTAGAAATTTTCTGCGGTGTAACTTAAATCCGGCCCGCGCAAGGCGTGCCCAATCTAATGGGGCGAGTCCCATTTAAATTAGGCGCGCTCCCGCGCTGGACGTACTGCGCATGCTCTCGACGCGATTTTCCCGACGTGCATTGCGCGAAATTACGTTACACCGAGTTTTGTGAATCGCGCTGGGTAAAAAAAAAAAAAAATGTAAAAAAAATTTGACAGCGTCGCGGGAAAGAAGGGTCTACTTTTACATGGTGTACTAACTTTACACTTTGTAAAAGCAGCCCTAATTTTGCAACGGCAAACTAATACTTACGGAGAAAAAACGAAGCGTAAAAGCTTCGTGGATCTCCGTAAGTGCTAATTTGCATACCCGACGCTGGATTTCGACGAGAAATGCCCCCAGCGGCGGCTGTGGTACTGCATCCTAAGATCCGACAGTGTAAGTCCCTTACACATGTCGGATCTTCTGCCTATCTATGAGAAACTGATTCTGTGGATCAGTTCCATAGTTAGAAACAGGGATACGCTGGCGTATCCCTTTTGTGGATCAGGCCCTAAGATACTAAGGTTTACCCTTTCCTTAAGCTAAAAAGTTCTGAGGGTTTAATACTACTTTAGGCATTTGCACATTCACAATAAAGGATTCCCGTATTGTTTGTAGTTTATATCTCATATGATCGTCAGCTCCATATCGTCATAATACGGTATTTATCTGAAATACTGCAATCAAAAACAGAACATACTGTAATATAATGCCATCTAGTGGCTATAATGCAGTATTTTTCTTAAATAATGCAATTAAAAAAAAATACCTAATTCTAGCCACTAGATGAAGCTGACAATCATCGGAGAAAATCATATTACAATAAAGAGATCATTTTTTGTGCTTGTACAAATGCTTAAAACATCTGCAAGGTGATTTTTTTTAAACAAAGACCTCACAGTATAGTTCCACAAAGGGGGAATTCTCCCATGATACTGCTGATTATTAGATTGTTTTTGTACATAGATGAAAATGGGTCTAAGTGTAGATCTTCTGGTGAATCCCTCGGTGGCCAGTCAAGAAGACAACAAAAAAGGACTATGGAGAGGATGAGACCTCTACTGAAACTCAGCAAAAGGGAGGGTTTCCCTGACTGACGCCTTTCAGGAAATAATATTTAGGAAAGGAACATCAGAAAAACACAAAGCAATGAATCCATCTTTTTAAGGAGAGGACTTCAATGGCTTGGGTAAATCTTTGATAAAGAACATTTCATCATCTGAACTGAGAGTCCCAGATATGTTTTTTTTGTGTTGATCCTTTTACATTGTTGCATTTTTTTATGTGTTTTTAAACTTGATATAAAACTTAAAGTGGTTCTAAAGCCCTAGGGTTGTTTACCTTTTTACATTGCCCCCCGCACTTGTCAATCAAATTCTGTGACAAGGGAGCGAGGGATGGGGCTGAGTTGCATTGACACAGACAAGGCAGCTTGGGAGCGAGCCAACACAAGTGCCCCCATAAGAAGCAGCTTCATACAAGGCACTCATGGAAGAGAAGGAGCCGGGAGTGCTGGCGGGGGACCCCAGAAGAGGAGGGTGGCGGGCTGCTCTGTGCAAAGCTACTGCATAGAGCAGGTAAAAAAAAAGTGTTTGTTACAGTAAAACAAAAAATCAAAGCTTTAATGTTACTTTAACCAATTGCTTACTGGGCACATATAACCCCTTCCTGCCCAGGCGAAATTTCAGCTTTCAGCACTGCGTCGCTTTAAATTAAAATTGCGCAGTCGTGTGACGTCCCTCCCAAACAAAATTGACGTCCTTTTTTCCCCACAAATAGAGCTTTCTTTTGGTGGTATTTGATCACCTCTGCGGTTTTTATTTTTTGCCCTATAAACAAAAAGAGCGAAAATTTTGAAAAAAAAAAAAAAACACAATATTTTTAACTTTTTGCTATAAAAAATATCCCATTTAAAAAAAAAAAAAAAAAAAAATTTCTTAGTGTATTCTACATAATTGTTGGTAAAAAAATAAAAAAAAATCTACAAAATAGGGGATAGAATTGACCATTTTTTTATTATTTTTTTTTTTTACTAGTAATACGGCGATCTGCGAATTTTGTCAGGACTGCGATATTATGGCGGAAAAACGCACTGATTACTGTATAAATGTGACTGGCAGGGAAGGGGGTTAACACTAGGGGTCGAGGAAGGGGTTAAATGTGGATCCTGGGAGTGATTCTTACTGTGGGGGGCGGGGACTGACTGGGGGAGGTGACTGATGCTGTGTCCCTATGTACAAGGGACACAGCATCAGTCTCCTCTCCCTAACAGGACATGGATCTCTGTGTTTACACACAGAGCTCCACGTCCCTGCTCTAAAACTGGCGATCGCGGGTACCTGGCGGACATCGCGCATCGGCATCGCGGTGACTCGCCGGGCACGACGCCGACCGTGCGCACGCCCCCCCCAGTGGCCGAAGGACACGAGGCCGTAAAAAGACGGCCTCCCGGATTTATAGAGCCACCTTGGGGCCGTCTTTTTACAGTGGCCTGGGTCTGAAGTAGTTAAAGTGGCTGTAAACCCCTATATATACACACAGCAAAGTGACTGGCCTCATGTGATACACAAAATGAAACAAATTCTACATAAGGTGTACCTGTTAGGCCCCTTTCATACGGGCGGTCCGTTCAGGCTTGACAAGCCCCTCCCCACTCAGTGAGCAAAGAGGGACCTGTCATCCGCCGGCTCAGCAGAGATCAGCGGAGAGATCTCCCGCTGAGCTGGCGGACCGCTGCAACGGATCTGGGACTTAATAAGATGACCGCATGCTTCTTTCTGAAGTTAAATCCTGTTTGCAGGACCTTAGAGAAATTGTTTAAAAGCCCCACTTAGTTACCCCAACCCCCTCCAGCACTGTCTATGCATTAAGATAAAAAAAACTATGTGCAGTAGCCCCCCTCAGCTCCCCTAATACTTACTTGAGCCCCCTCTTGATCCAGCGATGTTGCACGAGAGACTCGGTTGTCCGGGACTCTCCCTCCTCATTGGTATAGACAGCTGCAAAGTGCCATTGGCTCCTGCTGCTGTCAATCAAAGGTAGTGAGCTAAAAGAGAAGAGAGAGGGGGCGGGCTGCGGCTTCGTGTCCGATTGGACACACAGAGCAGTGGCTCGGCTGCCCCCATAGCAAGCTGCTTACGGTGGGGGCAAGCAACATGAGGGAGGGACAAGGAAAGCGAGTCTCGACAATAGAAGGAATGTTGATATAGTTCCAGAAGATGGACCCTCAACATACTACTAAGGAAGATGGTATGAATGACATGACTAAACCAACACCTTTTCATCATTCAGCCACTGATGTTACCATACAAGTAAAGAAAGCTTGCAGCTATAAAATGTACTTATCATTGCAATTTAGAATATGGGGAACATGAATCGGAGTAAACTAGACATAGTGAGATGGATAGAAAAATGGATTGTTTACTTTAAAGCGGAGGTTCACACAAAAAATGAACTTCCGCTTTTTGGATCCCTTTTTGGAACCGGGCAGTGAAACCGCAAGGCTTCACTTTCTGATTCCCTTACCCAGGATGGCGGCGGAAAGCAGCCGAGGACCGAGCGATTGCTCAGCCTCATCTGCTGACATCACAGGCGCGCTGGACAGGTAAGTGTCCATTTTTTTAAAAGTCAGCAGTATTTGTAGCTGCTGGCTTTTAAAAAATAAATAAATCAGCGGAACCTCCGCTTTAAACTAGTGTCTTATGGATTAAAGGGGTTGTAAAGGTACAATGTTTTTTTTCTCCCTAAATAGCTTCCTTTACCTTAGTGCAGTCCTCCTTCACTTACCTCATCCTTCCATTTTGCTTTTAAATGTCCTTATTTCTCCTGAGAAATCCTCACTTCCTGTTCTTCTGTCTAACTCCACACAGTAATGCAAGGCTTTCTCCCTGGTGTGGAGTGTCTTGCTCGCCCCCTCTCTTGGACTACAGGAGAGTCAGGACGCTCTCTACGTTGCAGATAGAGAAAGGAGCTGTGTGTTAGTGGGCGTCGTGACTCTCCTGTAGTCCAATTCCCCTACCAACACTGACTGAAAATTGCTCAGTTTATGACTGGCTTTAATTTGCAACGACATTAACAAGACTGTAATTTGATATAATAGCCACATTCACCCGGCAGTACGGGAGACCTGCGTGGGCCCAGTAACATCAGGATCCGACGAGCAGCCAAGTCTAGTGTGAAGTTTTTTCAGCTTGTCAGCCTGCAGTGAGAGATTCATGCTGAGTTACCAGTAACAATGTGAGCGGTTCTACAGCTTCAGCAAGATAGGGCTGCATTTAAAGGCACTTTTTATTTCATAAAATATATGAGTAAAACCATTGCTGATTTTACTGATTTGATCATTAAACTGTGCAAGGTGTGCACTTCCCTGGTTTTCTCTTGTCTTCTGCTTATGGCCCGTACACACGATCCGAATATCGGACGAAAATTATCGTTCGATGAAGAATCGTACGATTTTCGAATCGTGTGTACACTACTTTCGAGAGCCGATCACGACAGTTCATCCAATATTATTCGATCGGACATGCACGAAAATTTTCCTCGTACGATGTCAGATCGTACGATTTTCGTTTAGTTAGTACAGTTGTCGTCCGAAAATACAATACAAATACATTACAACACACTTCCGATTATTTTTTTTGGTCGTACGAGAATTTTCGTGACTTTAATAACCTATTTCATTTTACTTGCGACTATTAAGCGAAAAAAGTCGTACGATCCGTCGTACGATATTCGGATTGTGTGTATGGCCCATTAGATCCAGTGCATTTCCTTGTGCATGGTGTAATTGGGGACAGCTGCAGAAAACTTTGCTCCAGTTCTTACAAAAGACTTGGGACTATATTCAATACTCATCGATCATCAATTTCTCATTTATTTGGTCACACTGCTGGTGGTTTAGTTTTTATCTGGCATGTAGCACGGATAGTGTTATGCCGGCCAGACAAAGTTCGAAGCTCAGCCGGTTCAGCAGGAAGTGGAACTGGCCGAGATTAGAACCGGTAATGGACAGGCTGAATGTACCAAGTTGATCGATCGATCTACTTGGGTATAACCAGCCTGTCGGATACACTTCCAATTATCGCAAGCGGCTGCAATAGCTGATAATCACTGTCTTCTCCCGCTACCATCCCGCTCGTCGCTGTCTGAGCTGATGGGGCAAGAATGATCATCTAATATCAAATAAACTTAGGGTACAGCCATTTACTATTACAGTCAGGGCTGATCCACCCTATAGGCTCACTATGCAAGCCGCTTAGGGCCCCGCAAAGCTGTGGAGGGCCCCCCAAATTACTAGAGGCCTGGTGAGAAGTCATTTTTGGCCCCACTTCTGGATGCATAGGAGAAGAGGTAAGAAGTCAGCACCCCCTGCCTCTCACTTTAATGTAAGACAGCAGAACACCTTCTCCCCCCCGCTTCTCAACTTTAATATTTAATGTGACATGTCCCCCCCCCCCCCCCCCCCCCGCTTCTGAACTTTAATGTGAAATGTCATTTTCAGCAGCCCCCCCATTTTGCTTAGGGTGGTCAGGATCGGCACTGATTACAGTTATACAACTTTATACCCAAAGAACTGATTCAAATGAAGCGAAAGTCAAAGAATGCATTATTAAAGCGGTAGTTCACCCTCCTTCACCTCATTATTCCATTACTTTCGGCATCGTAGCGCGAGCTACGGTATGCCGGTCTTAAATTTTTAATCCCCGTACTCACTGTGCTATTGTTGATTGAAGAATCCGACTCCCGCGGGGAATGGGCGTGCCTATGGAGAGGGAGGATGATTGACGGCCGGCTCTGGCACGTCACGCTCCCCGAAGACAGCCGGAGTAGGTCTCGGCTATTCACAGCGCCTGCGCACAGGCTATCCGCAGGCGCCGTGAATAGCCAAGCCTATTTCGGCTATTTCCGGAGAAGCGTGACGTGCCAGGGCCGGCTGAGACCGATACGATTGGCAAGCAAGATATACTGCTATGGATTGGTGACTGGAATGCCAAGGTTGTGTGGCACGTTTTCCAAGCAGCACCACTCCTTTTAAATGGGCCTTTCTCTGCTCCAAAAATACACCAAAGAAGCTCATGTACCACATTTTGCCGCTACGTTTGGCGTTGCGCATTTTTCAGCAAGTTTCATACATTTTGTGGTGCAACAATTGTATCAAAATTGCGCAACACTTGGAGTGCCAATGGCACCAAAAGTGTTTTCTCTCATTTCGCCACAACTCTGGAATCGTGGGGTGAATTACGAAATTCTGCCCACGGCTCTCGTATGTGAAAGGGGCCTAATTGTAAATTCCAAAGAGCTGCCAGGTAGGAGAAAGACCAATATTACAACACTTGTACAGAGACTGAAGATGGAAACAAATGTGGAAAAACAAGGATCGCTTTCTAGAAGGTTCGTGAAAGCCAAAAGGAATTTCAGCCTTCAGTATGTATGCTCAAAAAATGTCCATCACAAATGAAATAGAGATGAAGCAAAGATGAAAGGAATGTTATACAGAATCAATATTCAAGACAATGTTTTCCTGAAACCAGCTGCACAAAAGAGCTTTCCATGATGGAAGATGAACTGGCCATAAAAAGGGCCATGGAAATATATACCATTGCGTCCGAATTATTATGAGCAGCTGAAAAAGAATTAAAGCGGAGCTCCACCCTAAAGTGGAACTCCCGCTGATCGGAAACCCTCCCCCCCCCTCCGGTGTCACATTTGACACCTTTTAGGGGGAGGGGGGTGCAGATACCTGTCTAAAGACAGGTATTTGCACCTACTTCCGGCCACAGTCTGCGAACACTCGGCTCCCAGAGCACAGCGGGAGCCAGTCAGCAGGCGCAGCGTGACTCGCGCATGCGCCGTAGGGAACCGGGCAGTGAAGCCGGAGCGCTTCACTTCCTGGTTCCCTCACCGAGGATGGCGGGGAGCAGCAGAGTGACGAGCGATCGCTCGTCCTCTGCTGTGGACGGCGCTGGACTCCAGGACAGGCAAGTGTCCTAATATTAAAAGTCAGCATCTGCAGTATTTGTAGCTGCTGGCTTTTTATATTTTTTTTTTCAGCTCCGCTTTAAAGGTGCTGATTAAGGGCCCTTTCACACGTACGGACCGTATGTCCGCATTTTCATCCGTCCGTTTGCGGATGAAAACGGGACATACATGGGTCCCTATGTGATTACGGCACCCGTAATTTGTCCGCCTCCGCAAAGATCCGCATTTGCGGACGGAAGAAATCCTATTTTTCTTCCGTCTGTCGGATCGGATGAACACGGACATACGGTCCGTGTTCGTCCGATCCCCCATAGGGGAGAGCGGAGGAAACACAGGGCGGCCCCTGAACAGTGTGCGGGGACCGCCCTGTCAGCTGCCAGCTCAGCGGGGATTTTACGGAGGATCCCCGCTGAGCAAAGCGGACGGACACACAGAGCGGATCATTACTGATCCGCTCCGTGTGAAAGGGCCCTAACTCATGACAACAAGTCTGTAAAAGCACACACTATCCAAAAATCTGTTTACCGTATATACTCGAGTATAAGCCGAGTTTTTCAGCACATTTTTTTTGTGCTGAAAATGCCCCCCTCGGCTTATACTCGAGTCACCTTTTTGCGCCTGATTGCCTGGACTTTGGGGACCCGTTACTGGCCCAATCTTAGCACACATGTAGCCCCACTCTTCCTCTACAAGTGTGCAAAGTTTGTTGCCCAGGGGACCTACGGCCGGGGAGCACTGATTTTTCAAAGCCAGGCACCCCTTCCATAGACTCCAATGTTAAACGTCCATTTCTCCGGTGACTTTGGGGACCCGGTACTGGCCGGTAGTAGATCCCCTGCACCTGGAACTTAGCACACATGTAGCCCTATTTATCCTCTACAAGTGTACAAAGTTTATTGTCTGGGGGACCTATGGCTGGGGAGCACCAAATTTTCAAAGTCGGGCACCCCTTCCATAGACTCCCATGTTAAACGTCAGTCTAGTCATGGACACAGTGAGGCATGGGCATAGTGAGGCATGGGCACAGTGAGGCATGGGCACAGTGAGGCATGGGCACAGTGAGGCATGCAGATGGACACCCTAGGCTTATACTCGAGTCAATACGTTTTCCCAGTTTTTTGTGGTAAAATGAGGTGCCTCATGTTATATTCTGGTCGGCTTATACTCGGGTATATACGGTACATTCCAATACTGAAGAAAGGAGCCACAAAGACTTCATAAACTAATTACCAATTTCCTTCAAAATGGCAGCAAAACAACAAAAACTAGAACCTTACATCAAAAGACAATTATCAGACATGCAAGCTGGATTTAGGAAAGGCAGATAAGCTAAAAATGTCACTGCAGATGCACACTAGATATTTGAGAAAGCCAATGAGTAAAATAAATTATAAAGAAATTCAGATTGTCCTGAGGTAAATAGGTGTACCTGAACTTTTCACTGTTCTTATGAATACAACTCTACACTGATCAAGAAGCCACAGTCATGGCAGAAACTGAAAACAGCAATGTAGTTAGTCAAGGTGTTCTGTCAAAATATCCAACTCGTCAGTAACTCCAAATACGAATTGCTGTTTGGACACAACACCGGCAACCAAATACAGTCCGGTGCACAATATTATGAGCGGAGATTGTTACTCCACACGGACACTAGCCAACAAAATGGTTGTTAGCCTCTGTGGTGTAAAAACAGCTAAATTTTCATGTACCGATTACCGGTGTTATGTCCAAACAGCAATTCGTCAAAATCTCCAATTACTGATGGTTTAAATAAAATGAAAGTGACGTGGTTGGAGTTTTTGACGAGTTAGAGAATTTGACAGAACAAAAGCTGCTTACTCTCCCCATACCATTTAACATGTATGCTGAGCATTTAGACCCCTTTCACACAGAGCGTATTGCAGGCGCTATATCGTTAAAAATAGCGCCTGCAATCCGCCCTCAAACAGCTGCTCCATTGTCTCCAGTGTGAAAGCCCTCGGGCTTTCACACTGGAGCGTTGCACTAGCAGGACGGGAAAAAAGTCCTGCTAGCCGCATCTTTGGAGTGGTGAAGGAGCGGTGTGTATACCGCTCCTCCACCGGTGCTACCCATTGAAACCAATGGGACAGCGTGGCTATACCGCCCGCAATGCACTGCTTCAACCCCCTAAGCCTTTCTCGCCCGCTAGCGGGGATTAAAAGCCCCCAGCTAGTTGCCGAAATGCACCGCAAATCCGCCCATAGCGTTGGCGGTAAAAATAGGGGTTTTACCACCGACACTATGGGCTGCTCAGGGTGAAAGGGGTCTTAATTAGAGAAACTAAGCTGGAGAAATTTGATAGAGGTTTCAAGATTTTTGGAAAAAAAAACATCAATAATCTTTGATCTGAATAGCCTTAAAGCGGTGGTTCACCCTGCAGAACAACATTTCAGCATAAAATCCGGCATAGTAGCGCGAGCTACAGTATGCCGGTCTTAATTTTTTTATCCCCGTACTCACTGGTATATCGTACATAGACGATTCCGTCTGCCGCGGGGAATGGGTGTTCCTATGGAGAGGGAGGGTGATTGACGGCCGGCTCTGGCACGTCACGCTCCCCGAAGACAGCCGGAGTAGGTCTCGGCTCTTCACGGCGCCTGCGCACAGGCTATGCGCAGGCGCCGTGAAGAGCCAAGCCTATTTCGGCTATTTCCGGAGAAGCGTGATGTGCCAGGGCCGGCCGTCAATCACCTTCCCTCTCCATAGGAACGCCCATTCCCTGGAATCTTCTATGTACGATATAACAGTGAGTACGGGGATAAAAAAATACAGACAGGCATACTGTAGCTCG
This sequence comes from Rana temporaria, assembly GCF_905171775.1. Lineage (NCBI taxonomy): Eukaryota > Metazoa > Chordata > Amphibia > Anura > Ranidae > Rana > Rana temporaria. The sequence goes on along the minus strand of NC_053491.1, from coordinate 141,257,480 downwards.
CGCTACTATGCCGGATTTAATGCTAGAGGGGAAAAAAAATATATATTTTTTTATATAGGGTGAACCCCTGCTTTAAGCCTCGTACACACAAATGGATTGTTGGCTGGGGACTGTCTGTTGACAGACTGTTGTCCTAAAATCTGACCGTTAGTACACTCCTTCTGACAATTGTTGTCCAACTTTCGGCCAACAAATGTTGGAAGGCAGGCTAGTAATTGTTTTTTGGACAACGGTCTGTTGTCTGATTTTCGTATCGTCAGTACACAAGTCTGTCAAGTCGAAAGTACAAACACGCATGCTCGGAATCAATGCTCAACAAACAGAAAATTAGCAGAAGGGGCCCAAAGGGTGGCGCTCAAGAGCTGAAATTCCTCATAGTACGTCACTACGTTCGTGTTTGTTGGCCGACAATTGTGTATCGTTAGTATGCAAGACAAGATCCTTGCACTAGTAACAAGGGATCTGGCATTCATGTAATACCATACAGACTGGCCCTTAGGGAGCAATGATAAAAGGTTTAAAAGGATATTCAAAAGTACTAATATGCCTATAAATACAAAGGTCAGAACTATCCAGGCTATGCTATTTTCAATCATGCAACCAGTTGACAATAGAAGGGCACTACTGTATCCACCCTTGTGGTTGGCACAGTGCTGGATCAGGGGGGTTACTTAGCATTCCCTGGGATCTTGCCAAGTGGAGCGTGATGCCACTCTCACCTAGGGACAGTTGGATGAATCCAAGAGTAAAGTATATTTACTAACTTTCTTCCTTACAGGGTTTTCCCTTATTTATTGTTTGCAGTGTTATGTAATGGGGGGGGGGCACAACAAAGTTTTTTTTTTTTAAAGAGTACAGAAGAATCAGAACCTCTGTTGTGTTGTTATTAAAGCGGTGGTTCACCCTAAAAAAACAAGTTTCTACCATGAAATCCAGCATACTAGCGTGAGCTACAGTATGCCTTTATTTTTTTTGCGCCGTACTCACAGTTTAATCCCGTAGTTAAGTTTCAGACTCCCCGCGGGGAGTAGGCGTTCCTATGCAGAGGGGAACATGATTGATGGCCAGCTATGGCGCGTCACGCTTCCCGAAAATAGCCGGAGTAGGATTTGGCTCTTCACGGTGCTATACGGCGCCTGCGCACAGACTAGGAGCTGACTGCGCAGGCGCCGTGAAGAGCCAAGTCCTATTTCGGCTATTTTCGGGAAGCGTGACGCGCCATAGCCGGCCGTCAATCATGTTCCCCTCTGCATAGGAACGCCTACTCCCCGCGGGGAGTCTGAAACTTAACTACAGGATTAAACTGTGAGTACAGCGCAAAAAAATAAAATAAAGGCATACTGTAGCTCGCGCTAGTATGCTGGATGGCATGGTAGAAAAAAAAAGTATATTTTTTTTAGGGTGAATCCCCGCTTTAATGACTTTGTTGCTGTCGGCAAGATTTCCTGGATGACAAGATGTACAGAGCCTGCAAGTGGATTTAAATCGCTCAAATGGAGACAGACAGAAAAGGGACATGCTTGTTCTAGGTTGTTGATTCACCAAGACCTGGAATATGCATTCTTAAAAACAAGTCATCAGTGGATGATTCTCTATATTTATTCTGATGGGAAGGGAATCATTGTTGATACAGAATTTCCACAGATTTCAGTGGGATTTCAGAATTACGAAAAACATTAAATATGTACTAGCTTCTAGGAGAATTAAAATGCAACTAAGGCTGGTACCCCCCCCCCCCCCAAAAAAAATGACATGCCAAATGTGGCATATAAGGGGGTGAGGGTACTTTTAAGTGGAACTTTGACTTTTGGGTAGAACTCCACTTTAAGTTTACCAAAAAAAAAAAAAATCTGAAGATGGATATTACTTACAATCAATGCGATGTGTCCCTTGTGCTGCTGTCTCATCATTGAGTAGAAATCTTCCTCCTCTGAATCCTCTTCTGCCACTGTCTTAATCTTTCGATGCAGCAGGGGTTAATGGAGCCGACGACGCTGTGACAGACACTTATGAAGTGTGCCCAACTATGCCCATCCCTTCCACCCAGCGCCTCCATTCACAGAACCCATACTACAGCTTCTATAAATGAAACGTTAATTATGAATGGAGGGGAGGTCCTTTAAATTGTCTGCCCTTCCTGTTCCAGTCACAGAAGCTGTTGCGTGGCTTCTATGAATGGAGGAGCAGGGTGGTAGGAACGAGCATAGTTATGCACTGTTCCTGAGTGCCTGTCACAGTTCTGCTGCATTGGAAGGATTAAGGCAGTGGGAGAAGGGGATTCGGAGGAGGATTTCTACTAAATGAGGAGACAGCAGCACAAGGGACACATATTATTGATTGTAAGTAATATCCCTTTTGCTGATTTTGTTTTTTAGTAAACTTAAAGCAGAGGATCACCCTAAAACATCTATATACCGTTACATCCAGCATACTGCTGACATCAACAGTATGCTGGATTATTTTTTATTTTTTTCGCTGTACTTACGTTTTTTTTCATTCTTTTCACCCGGCTTCTGGGTTCTCGCTCCCCCAGGGAGTAGGCGTTCCTAAGACGAGGCATAGATGATTGACGTGCGGGTAAAGCGCGTTATCGCCTTTCAAAAATATCCGAGGGGGACTCAGCACTTTACGGCACCTGCTCTACACGGCAGGCACAGGCGCCGCAAAGAGCCGAGTCCCCGTCGGATATTTTCGGAAGGCGATGACACGCTTTACCCGCACATCAATCGTCTCCTGGGAGGATCAACACTCACTCCCAGGAGACATTGTGCAGAGCTCCTCGTCGGGGAAAAGGAGTGACGCGCCCACTCCCCGCAAGGAAGAAGACCCGGAAGTGAGGCTGAAGACAGATAAGTGTACACATTTTAAAAAAATTTACAACGCTACAAGCCTTTATTAAGGCAGGAGATAGGTTAGCTAAAAAGTTTTGAGGGTGAACCTCCGCTTTAAAGTATAACTAAAGGCAAAACATTTTCTTTAGTTTTGGAAAATGTGGAGAAGGATTAGAACCCCTGTCAGTTTTTATTGTGGTCTGTACCCCCATTAGGGAGATTCACCCTCCTTATTTGTCCTGTTTACCATTGTCATTGAACATGAAAGTAAAAGAAAATCCCAAATTTTAGGTTGCCCCCAGAAAAGAAATAGAGGGGAAATTTTCCAATGGGGACACTAGTTCTGGTGAGGTAAAGGGAGTTACTGCTCCAGGTGGGTATGCTAAACAATCAGTAATTTCTCAGGAAATCAAGGGTGCCGGCAATGCACAAGGCAAATAGTAAAGGCTAGAAAATGGACAGCCGCACTCCAAAAAAAATTCTGGTTGTCTTTATTGTAAAACGGATGAAAAAATGCACTACAAGATACAGCAAAAAAAGGGGATAGCAGCCTACGCGTTTCACACTATAGATCAGTGCTTAGTCATGGCTATGTTCTGGTGACTTGAGGTTCCCCAAAGAACTCCCTTAAAGGGTCACTAAAGGAAAAAAAATGTTTTGCTGAAATGACTGTTTACAGGGTATAGAGACATAATAGTTAACTGATTCCTTTTAAAAACGATTAAAAATAGATAAAAATCAATCATATAATGTGCCTCTAGTTTCACTTTCGTTTTTGCAGCTAGCTTAGTTTTTGCATGTAATTTAATGCCTCTGTGCTGGACAGAGCCATAGAGAGTGATGGTTAGGAAAACAAAACTAGAATCTCCCAGTACTGTGGTGATCAGGAAACAGACAACCAGGAAGTGTCCAGAACAGAGGAATTACAGCAACATCAGAGCAAAAACGAACAATGAGGACATGAAACCAGGACTGCAGTAAGGTAAAGGAAGCTATTTAGCTAAAAAAATAATTTCCTTTAGTGACCCTTTAATTTTCAGGGATTTCCTCTCACTTCCTGTTTGGCTATGGGACAGGAAGTAAAGGGACCTCTCTGCAGCGGGACACAGATGGTGACAAAGAACCTGACAGGGTTTTTTTTAGTTGTCTCATTTTTCCAATGCCAAATGCAGCATGCCATATGTATCCCAACTATAAAGCTGATTTGGGTGCCACAAAACAAAGGCCTGCTCCTGGCATAACCAACAGCAACCAAATGTGAGTAGTTCAGTGTAGCCATACCAGAGGACATTTATTTCTGCCTTTCTTCTGCCTTATTTCTTAAAATGCCCACCTGAGAAATCCACCGTTACTGTACTGTACATATTTAAATTAAAACTAAAAGGCTGAGATACTTACCTCAGCTCCAGTGGTCCAAAACCCTTCTTTCAGGAAAACAATTCTAGCATCTTGATTGGCCAGCACGGGATGATGTCACTCCCGCGCATGCATAGGACTTCATTCATCCTGGCACAATGGCCCCATGCACAGCTCAGTGTACAATCTTCTGAGGACTACGAACAGGTAGGTGAGTTTATTTAATTGCAGAAAAAGCATGTTTCTTCTGCAAAAAAGAGCATGCCTGCTTGCAATTTTTTTCTGCATTCAGGGCCTGTTCACACCAGAAAGCAGCGTTTGAAACCTGTGTTCTGTTTGTGTTTCCCACATCCCATTCAAAACACACTGCACTTAGGACCTGCAGTGGGTGTCAATGCAATGCTAACGATACCCCACATGTAGGTCGTAAATGCAGTGCGTTTGCCTGCACCAGATTGCATGGTACAGAAATATCATGCAATCCAGCTGCAGTGTGGTTTTCAAAGTAGGGCATGCAGTGCGATTTCAGCCCATTCAAATGAATAGTCTGCAAAAGCTATGACTAAGGCTCTTTGCTGAAACGCGTCAGCGCTACTATTTTATTGTCATTGCGATGTAACCAATAAAGTACTCTTGAAAGGATTACAGTGTTGCCAGCTCTTTTCATGTTTTTTAATAGTCTGAAAAAGCACTGTACTCAAATCGCACAGGAATGTGCTCACTTCCTGGTGTGAACCGGCACTTAGTTCCACTTTAAATAAACACATTTAGGAATAATTGCTCGCCTCCACCTTTTACGAGTTGCCACACACCAATACTCCTCTCTTAGTGACTCCAATGAAGTTTGCAGTGCTGCTTTAAGCTGAGTCAAAGGTTGCAGTGAATATAGCTGGCGTCAGAGCACCATGCAGAGGTGTAAGAGCATTATTAAAGAGAAGATAGGGCGCCGCTCACCAACCCAGAGAATTAGTACGTAGATGAATGTGGCATCAACCAGTGTCTCTTCATCCACGTCCCCCTGACATGTTTCGCCCTGCTCACCGGGGCTTGAACAAGAGGTGAGCAGGACGAAACATGTCAGGGGGACATGGCTGAAGAAACGCTGGCTGAGGCCACATTCATCTACATTCTAATGCTCAGGGTTGGTGAGTGGCACTCTTTTTCCTCTTTAATAATGCACAACTCTTGCTTCACCTTGTACCCTGCGCCACCATTTTCAAATAGCCATCATTGGTGGGCAGCTTCTTCTTCCGTATCATGTCCACTGATGATATCATACGATTTTGCACATGCATTGTATGAGATCTGCTGTAGTTTATCATTATTCAATAACACGCCACCCATAGGCATGCACACAAGGTGTGCCCAGGCACACCCTAATCACCCTGTGCAGCACAAATTCCCCCTACTGCCCTAGCTCCTCCCCTTCCCGTCACAGCGCTTCCAGCTTCCCTCCTCTCCTGCCGGCTGTTACTGTGGGGATGTTTTAGAATGAGTGGGGGAAGGAGCTGGTGAATATGTAATTTACTGGCCCCTTCACTTTCTGAATGAAGATCATGAGTGATCGGTAGAGTGTGTTTGAGCTTTGGAGTGCACACCCTAATGCAATAGGCTAAGCACACTTATGACGCCACCCCAGATCTTGTACGGCACATGCACTGCACAAAATCTTGCACATGCACTATACGTGATCTGGGGTGCCATCCCAGATCTTGTACGGCACATGCACTGCACATGCACTATGACGCCACCCCAGATCTTGTACGGCACATGCACTGCACATGCACTATGACGCCACCCCAGATCTTGTA